>NC_091952.1:170826970-171036970 GCF_031021105.1 Erythrolamprus reginae
GGCCCCAAAGAAGGAATGCGAGAAAAATGCGCGAAGAATGAAGCTCTCCAATCACTTGACAGAGGTTCTAAAAATGGAAAAGATTTAATAAGATATTATAATTATATTGGGATGAATATCTAAATTTTCAACAGCAAAAAAAAAAGACCCTCAAGATTAAACTATTAGTAGAAAAGCTTCGGAAGAAAGAACTTTCTGAGTGTCAGCGTACTGATTCAATGCTCAAAAGGAGGCTCTTTAATGAACAGTCTGCTTCATCTCCAACCCATTTAACACAATATACACCCTAACGCACCAAAATCATTTGATTAGGATGGGACAACTCTCACTTGTATATTAGAGGAGCAAGATTTTCCCACATAAGTTGTAGTATCCACCATTTCTTTAGACCAGTGCTTCTCAATTATTTTCTGTTATACCCCCCCCAAGAAGAAGTAAACATTTTGCGGGCCCCCCCCAACTCTCCGCCGGGATGCTTGTTTGCAATATTCAGCACATTTTTGCTGAAAAAACTCAAGCAGCTTATCAGTGTGATTGGGGCCTAATGTGTTTAAGTGTCACCTTAATTTATTTGGCTTCATGCCGTTCGCTGCCAACATTTTTAGACACAGTAAACACACTGGTCTTTCCTCGTCTCCAACCGTAGTCACAATGAAACCAAGCGGTACATATATTTCATCATATTTCATCATCTTAGCTTTCAGGAGACTTTGTCACATTATCTCCACCTCTCTCCTCCTTTCTTTTCATCCCTGTTAAATATTTTTCCATGGTGTCTCTTAAGGGTTTGTTGTATGAATGTCGTATTTCTTACTCTGTGCTGTGTGCTATTGTTCAGTGAAAAAAGAACCCCTACTTTGGCAAAAAAAAAAGCACAATCCCCAGGGTCACATGCCCCCCCGCATTGCTCCACGCCCCCCCCAAGGGGCGCCGCCCCACTACTTGAGAAACACTGCTTTACACCATTTCCTTACTAAGAAGGCCAAAGGTGAAAAATGTGAGAATGCTACACAACATTCCGTCTACCGGAACCATGGAAGATACATTAGGATAGCATTGATTAATGAGATGAAGCAAGCTCTGCCAAGACTGTGCCGGATGAACAGTTTTCACTCATCATTTGTTCTGGCCTCCATTTGACTCTTGCCATGCTGTGCCTATGGCTGATCCACAAAAGTACAGAGTCCAATATTTCAGGAACACATTGCCTGTACTAGCTGGATGTCTCCATCACAGAAATGGCATTTCAGTTAATTCTGGGCACACGGTCAAGATGTACCCAATAAACAAGGAAGTTATTTCTCTCTTACCTCAACTCAGTCAAAACTGTTTTAGAATTTTGCAAACAGAATTTTCATATTCTATCAGATTTTATAAAATTGAATGAAATACAACATAGTAAGAGTAGGATTATTAGCAATGCCTATTTATTTTAGTACACTAATCCAACAGTAATATGCTAATTTAAGGTGGAATGGCCAAAAGAAACTGCCTAAATTACAAAAGCAAAACTGATCCTATCATAGTACGATTATAAGCTGACATGTGTTTCAAGGATTTAATTTTAAAACTATTTAAAACAATTAATACAAAAATTATTCCTTTTGTTTTTTCGGCTTCTATTTGATGTTACTAAATTATGAAGCAAAATCATTTGTTTTTCAACATAAAATCTATTTGGGATTTTGAAATATGTACCCCAAACCAATGTCAATTATTTCTTCCAAGCACCTGTCACATACTTTCCTCAGGTCTGAATCGTCTACTTCCTCTTAGAATCACGGCTGCTCAGAGAACAAACAAAATCATCTCAAACAAAATAACTTGCTTTCTCATCATTCTGTTGTGGGAACAAGCATTCCACAGATAACTCCACTAAAGGAAACAGGTCAGGTTGAAACAGAATTGATCTTGTAAGGCCTCAGCACACAATTTCCTCCTTTTGCAAAGGCCTAGATCAGGGGTCGACAAAGTTGTTCAGAATCTAGGAGCCAGCCAAAAAATTTAGGAGCCAGAATTTTTTTTAAGCAAACTTGGTTTTTTGCCGAGTCTCCACCTGACATCGCTTTCACCCCCTCCCCCCCGGCGCAGGCCTGGCTCCGCCGAGCCGGCTCTGCTGTACTCCCGTCGGGATCCGAGGGGAGACCGTTAGTCAGAAACCGAAACAGAGAAGAAGGAAAGGGAGACCGGGCCGGGGACGCGGGTGAGGGGGGAGGAGGGGTTACTGGTCGGAAGTCACCGCGCACGCGGCCGGAGGAGGAATGAACAAAACCTCACGCCGGGAGGGGAGGGGCTTCCGCTTCTCTCCGAAGGCGGGTGAGCGGCCAAGATCGGAGCGTCTGTGTGCGGTGGGGGGGAGTGAAGGGGTTCGAGTAGGAGGCGGAATGGAGGCAAGGGGGGGAGGGAGAGACGCACGCAAGCGCAGGGGACGCTGGGAAAGCAGCTCGCTCCGAGGTTGATGGGCGGAGCTACGGAAGCCAAGATGTACCATTTCTGGGCGTAAACACAAGGCGGGAAAAATATACTGTATACCAGTGATTTTCAACCTTTTTTGAGCCGCGGCACACTTTTTATATTTACAAAATCCTGGGGCACACCACCAACCAAAATGACACAAATCTAATAAATAAATAAATAAATAAATAAATAAATAAATAAATAAATAATAAATACATACATACATACATACATACATACATACATACATACATAAATAAATAAATAAATAACCCCCTCATATATACAATCCCATGTAACATCCCCTTATAAATACAGTCAATCATCAATCATCCCTCCTGAAATTTATACCACTGTCTCATTTATGGGTACTTCTCCTGTCTTTCCCCCTTTTCTCTCTCATGTTTCTCATTTCTCTCTCTTCCTCCCTTTTTCCCTCATTCCTTCTCCCTCTCACTTCTCCTCTTTTTCCATCCCTGTCTCTCTCCCCCCCTTATGTGTGTGTATGTATACACACTCCAACCATTTCCAAAACCAGTTGAGGGCTGGGTTTTTTTTCTCTTTTATCCTTTTCAAAAACAGGTGTGGGCTGGGGGGGGGTTTCTTATTATTTGGATGCTTTTTACCATATGCTTCAAGAATCACCTCTCTCTCTCTCTCTTTTGTTTCTCTCTCCTCTCATTCTCTGCCTCAATCATTTTATCATTTCTCCTTTTTTCTCCCCTTTTTGTTCTCATTTCTCTCACTCTCCTTTCCTCTCCCTATCTGTCTTGCTTTCTCTCTCTCTTGCTATCTTTTTCTCTCTCTTGTTCTCTTATTTTCTCTCTCTCTCTCTTGTTCTTTCTCTCTCTCATGCTTTCTCTCTCTTGTTCTTTCTCTCTCTGTTGCTCTCTCTCTTATTTTCTCTCTCTCTCTCTCTTTCCTTTCTCTCATTCCCTCTTTCTCTCTATCCTTTCTATCTCTCACTCTTTCCTTCTCTCCCTCCCTTTCTCTCTCTTTCCATTCCCTCTTTCTCTCTATCCTTTCTATCTCTCACTCTTTCCTTCTCCCCCTCTCTTTCTCTCTCTTTCCTTTCTCTCATTCCCTTTCTCTCTATCCTTTCTATCTCTCACTTTTTCTTTCTCTCCCTCCCTTTCTCTCTCTTTCCTTTCTCTCATTCCATCTTTGTCTCCTGGGGCTGACTGCGCCTGCCCTGCACCCCCCACCACGGAGGGAAAGCATTTGGCATCGGCACCGCCAAACCCCCCCCCCTCCACAAGCAGCAAAAGCCTCTGCGACTGAGCCGGAAGGCAAACAGTGCACCCCGCCGCTTAGGCTTTTCCTGCTCCTGGGGGGGGGGGAGGATTTTCTCCTCCCCGCCCCCCCGGCAGCCAAACGTCGCTGGTGCAGGAAAGCAGCGTGTTAAAAGGCGCGCTGCTTTCACGGAAAACAAACCCGGCTTTCCTGGCAACGGAGGATGACAAGCAGGAAGAAGCGGGGTGGAGCAACGCCAGGCTCAAGCAGGCAGCTTCCGCGCGTTTCTTTCAGCGGAAGAGGAGGAGAGGGAGCGGATCGGGTGGGCGGGGGCAGCGCCTTCTACTGCCGGCGCCTCCCCGCCCCCGCCCCCCCCCCAGGCAGGCAGGGGAATGGGAACTGCGCGCCCATGGAAAAGGGCACGCAGGGGGGTATTTTGGGGTGTGCGGGTAGCGGCGGCGGGCAATAGCCGGGGGGCGGCTTCTGCAAGTGGGAGCTCCAGGGCTGAAGCCTCAGCCCTGGAGCTCCCACTTGCAGGAGCCACCTCGCGGCACACCGGTTGAAAAACACTGCTGTATACACATACAGTACAGCAGGCAACATTTTCTAGGCGCCAGACAACATTTTCTAGGCGCCACTGGCGACCAGGCGCCTGGGTTTGTCGAACCTTGGCCTAGATTATTCTGGTTTCTTCTCCCCACATGCCCTCAGGAATCTCACTTAATCAATTGAATTATTTCTTGCCACAGCTTAAAAAATCCAGGCTTGCAGCTACAAAAAGGCAAGCAAAGTGTAAAAATAAATGTATGCTGAAGCTCTTGAGAGGCAGAAATTTTAAGCAAGATTTAAACAGGCCAGTTTGAAACATCACACCCTAAGGCACCTTTTTGCTTTCAGATCCAAAAAAGTGCTGCACAGATTAATAGATATCAAGTCAGTGTGTCAATGAACATTGAAGTCATAAACAAGATCCATTGATAGTTAGCTTTCTATCTAGAACTAATATATATATACAGTATATTAAAAGTTAAGCTGATGATCAAGACTTTTAGAGAGAGTTAGCAGGCAGGCTGCATTCAGCATTATGGATCTTAATAAATTAAAGTAAATTTAAGATAAGAAAAGTGTTTTTCCTTTTCCATTTTTAATATGCAATGATTTTCACACATGAGAAACACAAATTCATTCCAAGATTCAATCAATCTAAACTGGGCCAGAGAGAGTGAGTTTGACCTTAGATTTTAAATAAAGCTTCTTCAGAGAAAATAAACCACAGGTTAAATAGCATGGATCAGCTTTTTTTTGACAATCTTCAGACTTTTTTTATATCCCTATGCCTGGGTGGTACCTCGAGATACGAGTTTAATTCGTTCCGGACCTGGGCTCTTAAGTCGAGCAGCTCTTATCTCGAACGACTTTTCCCCATAGGAATTAATGTAAATAATTTTAATTGGTTCCAGCCCTCAAAAAACTCACAAAGTTAGTCTAAATTATGCAGAAAGACATGTTTTTAATGAAGAAATGTACATGTACATATAAATGAATAATGAAGTTTCTTTCACTTAACTTGTAAACTTTCTTAAACTTTTAAATTTACATATGTTCAACTTCTCTGCCACCCAATCCTGTAGGACAGAGGTGCCCAACCCTTTTTGCACCAGGGACCGGCTTTAAGCGATCAAGAGAGGAATGGGTGAATGAATGGACGGAGGGTGGGAAGGAAGGAAGGAAAGAGGGAAGGGACAGGAACAGAGGAAGGAAGCAAGGAAACTTATGAAAGGGGAGAGTAAGAGAGGAATGAGTGAAGGGAGGGAGGGAGGGAAGAAGGTGGGAAGGAGAAAGAAAAGAAGAAATAGAGGAAGGGAAGGTAAAAGAGAGAAAGAAAAAGAGCAAGAAAGAAAGAAAGAAAGAAAGGGGGAAGGGACAGGAACAGAGGAAGGAAGCAAGGAAACTTATGAAAGGGGAGAGTAAGAGAGGAATGAGTGAAGGGAGGGAGGGAGGGAAGAAGGTGGGAAGGAGAAAGAAAAGAAGAAATAGAGGAAGGGAAGGTAAAAGAGAGAAAGAAAAAGAGCAAGAAAGAAAGCTGCAAGCACCCCCCCCCCCCCCGAGCCCCCCAGGCCGGCTGCAACCTTTTAAAACGCGCGCCGCTTCGCAGCTGTCTCCTGAAGCCGAACGCGGAAGTTAGCGTTTGGCTTCAGGAGACAGCTCCTTGGCGCTTGTATCTCGAATTTGGGCTTGTAAGTAGAACAAAAATATCTCTCCCCTCCCAGCTCTTATCTCGAGTTGCTCTTAAGTAGAGCAGCTCTTATGTCGGGGTTCCACTGTATTTGTATTTTGCCCCAGAACACTTTTACAAACCAAGGCGCATCATTTTGAAAATGAGAATTAGTTCCACCTAGAAAACAGAAACATTCAGTCTTTCACATATGCATATTTATTTTGTCTTCTGCCTAATGAAAGGTGTCACACATGCCTTAAGCCAGCATTCCCCTAATTTCCACTCAGGTACAGGTAGTAGCTGATGATGCTTTCTCTCCTAAAGGTGAAGTAGTAACTTTTCTGACCCGCTTCTTTTATTGTAAATATGGAGAGAGGGGTGTGTGAGAGAAAGAGTATCTGCAGATAGTAGAAAACTACTATTCATTTATGTACGCCCACACCCCCATCTAGAACCCTCCCAGGTTCCTTCAGACAACCTTCATTCCTTGGCCATGAGACTCCTGAAGAAATTAATAGACAAGAAAGTTCCAAAGGCCAATCAGGAGATCTACTTTTTTCACAGATCTCTTGCACCTTACTTTTTCTTCCAACTTATAACCGAATTATAAACAAGACTGGGAAAAGTAGACCAAAGGTATCAGAAGTTAGAACATTTCTGATCCATTTCTGGAAAACCTTCCAGAAGTAACAGGGACCAAAATAAAACCACCAGGCCCATCACATCTTTCCCCCACTCGCTTGAAGCCCGGTTTTCCACACTTGACCGACTAGAGGTGCTATTAAAATACTCAAAGGTGAAACTATTCCGGGCTGAGAGTAGGAGAGCAGATCTTCCCATTCCGGTCGGAAAGCAGCTCTATCCCCTGGCTTCTGCTCAACCCAGGAAGCGGCCACGGTTAAGGGATGATTCACACGCTCCCCTGAGCACAAAAACACGCCTCCCATTCATTCCCTCACCCACCTGCATAGAAACGGAAGAGAGGCAGCCGGTCTCCGAGTCCATGCCTTCCTCCTGCACCCGCCACAGGTCCCGGAAGCCCAGCTGCGAGAGGTAGTCGTTTTGAATCTGCAGGGGCTTCTCGTGCGATTCCAGCCGGCGGGCGGTCTCCCCATGGAGCTGGACGTACAAGGCCGGAGGCTGCTGCGGAGAGGCGGCTTCCCCATCAGCAGGGCAGGAACTTTCCCGCAAAGCTTTGCCCTTGCCCGGGGAGTCCGAATGCGGGTCGCCTGGCCGGCAGAGCTGATTCCACCCAGGCCCCGATCCCGCTCCTTCTTCTTTGGCCGCAGTCCGCGCCAGATCCGCTTCCGACGAAGAACACGACGAAGAGCCCCCGCCTCCGCTATAAGGATCCAAGCGGTCGGAGGCGCTCTCGGCGCTGGGGCTGAAACTCTCGGTATCCGATCCTCCCAAGAGAGCGGGGGGCCGGACAGGTAGAGATCGGTGCGGGGCGGCAGGAAGGCCCGTCCAGGGCTGCAGTTGGAAGGGGAAAGGCTGGACTGCCCGCTCGCCCAGCCGCTCTCCCCTCCATTGAGAGCCAGGCGCCTGGGCCGGACAGCCGACGCCTCTCCGGCTCCCAAGCCATTGGCGGCCCCTCGACGGCTTCGGGGCCTTGTCCCGACTGGGATTGGGGTGAAACTTCCCGCCGGGGAAGTCGGAACCTCCGCGGGCTCGGGCAGCGCCTCTTCTTTCCCGCCTGCTTGCAGGAGCAAACCCCCGTCTTCTTCCTTAGGGGGCAGCGGAGCCTCGGCGGCCGCCTTCCCCCACAGCCGGCCAGCGCTACCCCCGCCTCCCCGGTGTCCGATTTGCAGCAAGCGAAGCGCCACTTCGGCGGCGGTGGTCTCCAGGTTGCAAAGCACGGGGAGCAGAGAGCCGCCGCCGCCGCCATCTCCCCGCTGTGGCTGCTGGTGGTGGTGGTGGGGGTGATAGTAATAGTAGACATGGACGCATCCTCGCTGTAGGTCCCCGCCGCACCCAGTCTCGCTCTGGGGCTTGGAGAGGCTGGAGCTGCCGGGGCGGCTTGGGCAGCAGAAGGAGGGTCTTCCGATCTAAGCTGCGCGTCCCCAGCGCGATGGGAGCGGCGGGGGAAGAAGAGGACGACGAAGAAACCGCCGAGAGATTCCTCTTCAGCCGGCCTCTCCGCAACAGGAGGGAGTTGGCGCCGTTGCCGGCAATAGCCGCCACCGCCGCCGCTGAGGTCCCTTTGGCCGCTAGCGCCAAGGAAGCCACGCAGCCGGCCCCTCGTTTCCTTCGCCGGTAGTGTTGGTAGCCGCCGACCAGCCCCGTTCTGGCGGCTCCTGCGACGGCTGTTCCGTCGCCCCCTTCCAGTGGGCTGGGTCCTGCGCCGTTGCCGCTCTCGAGGCCGGGGGCCGAGTCGCTCGGCCGCTCCCCCTTGCAGATCATCCCGGCCGGCGTTTCTGGGCTCCCGAGCTGGAGTTCCTGCGCAGGTTCGATTGTCGAGCGGCCGAAGCGGGGGGGAGGGGCCCCGGGATTACGTAGTAACAGTGAACATTCCGTCGGTGTCTCTCAATGTTCAGTTCCTCTCAGCCTTGCCCCCCGCACAGCTGCTGCCGATGTTGCGAGCGCCATTAGGGACTGGCGAAGAGACTGGCTCAGGGGCGACAGGCGGCAGCCACCGCCTCCTTCCTTAGTCCCTCACACCCGCCCGGCGTGGCTTCTCTTCTCCTCCAGAGGCTCCTTATGAATATTGATTAGAGCAGGCCTCGTACAAAAGAGAGTAATCTTCCGCTTTGCCTCCCTCGCTCGCTCGCCCTTAATGCCGTTCGAGCGCCTTCTTAATATTCATGAGGAGTGACGACACCCCTCGTGAGTTGGGAAAGGGCGGGGCTCCGGGGATAAACAAAACGTGAGAATTTGCGCCTAAAAGATTGAACGGTGGGAGAAAAATCGACCGAGGAAGAGGTTGCTGGGAAACGTAGTTCTTGAAACGCAGCTCTGCTTCCCGAAGTCTCCCAGTGCAGACTACATGTCCCTTTAGCCATCGCGCCCTCTTCGTTAGGCGGGAGAGAAAAGGCAGTTTCCCCAGGTTTCCTTCCTCTAGCTGCTCGCTCTTTTGGGGGGCTAGTGGAGTGTGTAGGCTTTTGTAGTTCTCCTTTATCTTTCCTCATCCTTATTTGACTTCTACATTCTGCATGTAGTGTGGTGGCTTTAGTTGTCCTTTATCTATCCTCATCCCTATTTGCCCTCGACCTTTATATATAATTCCATATTTGTTGAGGTTTTCACAGATACAAATGTTTGAATGTAGGCAACAGTGGCGAATATCTCTACCTTTGGTGTAGGGTGGGAAAATATCCCCATTTGCCCGTATATTATTTGCAAATAGGCATATTATTTGCAATAAGGGTATACTTGTTCTCAATATCCAGATACTTATGATACTGCACTTTACCTGCATTGAATTCACTGCTCATTCAGAAGACGTTTTATTGCAGTTTTGATTCGTTTCTCTTTGAGACATAGCAATATGAAAATATCCCAAACTTCAACTAGAATGCTATGGGGAGTGGGGTGGACTAAAAGCATTCATGTATCCAAAGCAAATGGCCAGGCAGGAGTTTGCCACTGTATCTCTGTGGCTTTGATTAACCTGCAGGTCTGGTCACATATTAAGACCTTGACATTTTTGTCCCTTTATCAAATCCTTTCTAAAGTTCTGAATAGACAAATGTAAATAACATTAACGGATGGGAACTGTTCCAGATAAAGCTGCTTTTGCAACTGAGTGATGCAAAACTGATGGTGTTAGCATTAGCATTGCTAACTGGTGTACACTTAACACAATGCTAAGTGTGCACCAATTGTTTTGTAATAGCACCCAAGGCAGGTATTAAATGTAATGTCCGCTATCTACTTTTTTTCTCTTTCTTATCAACAATTGATAATTCTGGGGTATTATGTGGCGGGTGTTTGAATTTTAACGTTCCAAAGCACTTTACTTCTTTATTTTCTTTTTTATTATTATTACTTTATCTATTTGGGGCTTTTGTTATTTCTGGCTTGCAGGCAAATGATAATTCATGCAGATCTTTCAATGTATCATTGTTACTACTTTGTCATGCCATTGTTTGTGGTCAGTCTGTGTGATTATTTTGCAGCAATGCTCCAACCAGGGTTTCTTCAACTTCTTTTCTTTTGTAAGCATTCTAAGGGCTTGCTATTATGCAAAGAGAATTAGCCCCTCTATCTTTTTCTTCAACTTTCTGGCTCTTAGCCATTGCCAGGACTTCTTGTTATCTGTTTTACCTGATAGTTTTTCTTTCTGTACTAGCTTTGCCTTGCAATGTACATTTTCTATTCTTCATTTGGTCTTTTTATTGGCAAGTTTCATCTCTACAGTATAAGCCTACAGGATGTCCTACAGGATCTTCTTGTCCTTTGAGTACTGTTCCAATGCCCTTTTTTCTTCTTCAACTGTCTTTGTAGATACATACTGTTCTGCCGGCGTGTCCCAACCACCCGTAATTACAGCGTAATTAGTCCAAAAAGACACATGATAGAAGGAAAACCAAAAGTCTTTATCAACAGAAAAGCAGAAAAAACTCCTTTTTTAAATGTCAAAGGGATTTTCTGGTACACACAAGGCACAGGTTAAATGCAATCCAATTTCTCACCCAGTAGCTGGGAAATTGAGTCCAATTCCAAAGTCCAGAAAGGCCACACACAGTCTTGAACAGGGAAACAGCACATCTTGACGAAACTATGAATCAGATAAACTTCCACGAGGCTAAACCAACATGCTGCTCTTTTTATCTGTAGCCCTAATTAGAGCAGCCCCCCCCAACCACAGGTTGCCTCACTTATCTCCTGTAATAATCCTTCAGTTGTTCTCTCCTATGCATCACTCTACGCATGCGTGGGTCTGTCATAAGTTCTTGTTCAGAATCTAGAGGTGATAAGGATGATTGATCTCCTCCTGGGCTGTCTGCCAAACTCCCCTCTTCCCTGCCACTCAAGCTTCCTTCGTCAGAGGAGACTTCGTCGGGAGATTCTATCGGGACCAAAACCGGCCTGTGGCATGTGGATGTTTCCCCCACATCTACCTCCATATTCCTTGGGGCAGGAGCTGGGGCAGAGCCAACCACAACACATACACCGGGCAACATTAACATTAAGCTACCCAGAGTCACAGTAGGTGAGATGGGTAACATAAAACCTTAATAAATAAGTAAATAAATAAGTAAACATTACATGCCTATCTATGCTCCTTGGTAAGAAGATTCTGTCAGTGTTACTGAGTGGATGAAGAGCATGATTCATTTTCATTATTTTTTAAAATTCTTCTAATTCTGCTTAAGTCCTGTTCACTATGCCAGTTGAGTATCTAATGACTGGAATTGCCCAGGTGTTAATTGCCTTGATGGTATTTTCTTCACTGACTTTAAAAGCTTCTTCATTCTCATGATGTATTCACTACTAACCTTCTTGACTTCAGTGTGCTTGACATTGTCGTTTGAAGGTGTCCCTGTATTTTGTGGTGCTCTTCCATCCAGACTTTCATGGTGCATCTTTATTTCTTCCATTTTCATTACTTTTTCCCTGTTAGTGGGGGTGATATGTTTGTCCAGTCCAAACTATTGCAATATCTTGGCTGTATATAAGGGTAGCATTGAGCAGCAATTCAATATCAGAGGGTGTTTTTCCATACACCTTCATATTGTGTAAAGGAGGTAAGATAGCTAAATGTTTTTGATGGTTGCTAACTATGGCATGACTTGTTCAAGTATTGTTGACAGAGAAATAATGAGTCTCCTTGAAAAATTCCTCTCTTGAATTAACCTGTCATCATTGACCAGCAACTGGGTCTTCCATTGTGCTATTCATCTTTGCACAAGGCTTCTGATGTTTCTACTAATTATTGTTCTTCACAGAGTCAGCCAGATATTTAAACTGGGTTACAATATTCTGATTTAAACTGATCCTCAGTGACTCCAGTCTAGGCACTCAGAACAATGAAACTAATTACATAAAATCAATAAAAGATAAAGATTAAAAAATGGTGCGCTTAATGGCTCTCACTCACTCTCACCAAGGCCTGGATGGACAGCCAGGTCTTCCCAGCTCTCCTGAACAACAGCAGAGTGGGAATCATCCAGATCTTAGAAAGAACTTTGTTCCAGAACAGGTGTTCTTACAGAGAAGGCACATTTCTGGAGTCTGGATAAATGACATTGTTTTCAATTAAGACATCCAGAGGGCACCAACTCTGCAGGATAGAATCTGCATGATTAAAATTACAAGAGAGATATCCAAACCAAGTAATAATTGCAGCCATAGGATAAGAAAACAACAGTCAATGCTGGAATATTGACAATGATTCCGATGCCAGGTCATGAGAAACAAAAATAATCGTAAGAGAGTACCAGCAAATGTCAGCATATGCATAACATTCATGTTGAATGCAGAACTGCTTCCATACTTCAGCCCCATCTTAGTCTTTGTTCTCTGTTTTGACTATGGTACCACTGATTAATTTGCCAAACATGCCTCTGAAAGCAGAAGGGAATTGTCCCTCTCTTTCTCCAGAGGAAGCCTAAAGAGCCTGCTCCTCTTAGTGATTGATTAATAACTGCAGCTTTTGCCTGTGGCTGTCTGTCCTTCCTCCTACAGGCTCTCATTCTGTAAAGGCTGCAATGAAACCTCGTGCCAAATGCTTGTTCAGGAATGCTACATTCTGTCCTAAAGTGAATGATGTTGCAGGAATCTACAAACATTATCATTGGATGAGACAGAAAATAATTTTTCCTCCAACAAGCATTCTAAATATGTTTTCAGTCAGCAAAACATGACTGGGGGACTTAATGCAAAAGTTGGCTGCACATCTCAATGCACTCAGTTGCATAAGCAGGAGCAATGCCATGCAAATCACAGACAACTCACTCGGGTTTTCTGCCAAAGGGAGGGACAAGAAGCAAAAGATCTCACTATCACCCCTTCCAGTTTTCTGTTTTAACTATTAGAGCGGAAAGCTTTAATCAGCAGTTACTAATCTAAAGCTGCAGTTCATTCATCGGTTTTAATCAATGAAGCTGGGAATTAAGTACATGTATTTGTAATGTGGTTCACATTTCTTAGCATAAAATGGGGTTTCAAATTTTCAATTGAAACTTTCTCTTCATACACAGAATAGCAGTTTGTTTAGTAAATAAAGCTTATCTCAGAAAAATATTTAAACAGGGATTTTCTGTTAATAATACAGTTGTGTTTATAATTATGATTTCCTAGCCATTTTTCAGAGAATATGAATGATAACCCAAAAACCTTTCGGTCACTCATAGTTGGTGTTTGACTGAAGCCATTTATTATCAATCAACTGTGTTTTTCAATCACAATGACCAGAGAAACTTCCTAAATGACCCGGATCGAAAGTTTATATACATAGTGATTTTGGCCTGATAATATGCACACATATTGGCACAAAGAGGAGTGAATGGTTAAAGGTAACCAGTCACACCTGACATCTGCATGTAATCAGTGTGTGTGTATCAAAGGCCAGTGAGTTTCTGGCTGCATGACAGACATCATTCATCCAGTGCTGCACTGATGTGTATGGATCCTGAGTCATGGGGAAAGCAAATGAAATATCAAAGGATCTGTGGGAAAAGGTAATTGAACTATATACAAGAAAAAAAGGGTATCCAAGAAATTGAGAATGCCAATCAGCAGTTTTCAAATTCTAATCAAGAAGTGAAAAATGAGAGGTTCTGTTGAAACCAAAGCACGGTCAGGTAGACCAACTAAAGGTCCAGCCACAACTGCCAGGAAAATTGTTTGGGATGCAAAGAACAGCCCACAGATAACTTCAGGTGCAGTACAGGACACTCTGAAAACATGTGGTGTGGCCGCTGCAAGATGCACAATAAGGAGGCACTTGGAGAAAGATGGGCTGCATTGTTGAGTTGCCAGAAGAAAGCCATTACTACCCAAATGCTCAAACCTTCTGGTACAAAATCCTTTGGAGTGGTGATTTTGAAAAGCTCAACCAAAATTAAGCTATACGGCCACAACCATAAACGGCAAACATTATATTTGGAGAGGAGTCAACAAGGCCTATGATGAAATCTACACCATTCCTATTGTGAAACATGGAGGTAGATCGCTGATGTTTTGAGGATGTATGAGCTACAAAGACACAGGAAAATTGTCCAGAATCTATGGCACGATGGATGCAGTATGTTACTTTCCACCTCCTATTTCCCCACAAGTAGTCAGCTGTTTCCCCACAGCTGTTTTCTAGTTTTTACAAAACAGTTGGCTAGTCTGCAGGCATCAACTGCAAAAACTACTCAGGATGCCATCCCAAATCTGCAAACATCAACTGCACCAACTACTCAAGGTGTTACGCCAACAACTAATCGGGATGTTCCAACACAGCCCATCAACCCGCTTGCAGCAGTTGAACCGGCACTCCACATACCCCAGTATTTATAGGGGGACAGAAGCTCAGACCACATTTTGTTTGCCCTAACATGAAGCCTAAAGGACCAGCCTGAAGATGATGAGTTGGACCTTGTCAAAATGTCGCCAAGATTGAATCAATCTTACATGGGGAAAGACCCAAATATGCCAAGACCTATGTATACACGCAAACACACACACATAGACACACATACACATCCCAGGGTGAGATTTTTAAAAAATTACTACTGATTCTGTGGGCGTGGCTTGGTGAGCGGGGCAGGGGAAGGATACTGCAAAATCCCCCATTTCCTCCCAATCAGCTGAGATTCGGGAGACAGAGAATAGATGTGGAGGGGAGGGGCAGTCGGAGGTGGTATTTACCAGTTCTCCAAACTACTCAAAGTTTCCACTACTGGTGTTCCAGAACTGGTCAGAACCTCCTGAATACCAACTCTGATACACACATGCGCACACACACACTCAGGGGTGGGCTGCTGTCCGTACGGGGATGCAATGGAGTAGCAAAAAATGGAGCTCCACCCCAGAGCACCCAATTTGCACTGTAAGATGAAAGAAAATGCAAGGCATCCTGCATAAGCCACGCCCACAGTGTGGTAGTAAAAATTTTGGTAGCCCTTCACTGGGACACACTCGTGTATCTGTGTGTATGGATGTATACACACACACGCACCACAGATATATGTCTATATGTATGTGCATATGTATATAATCAATGACCTCTTCTTAACCATCTTCATTCCTGATTCAATTATTCCCTGAGTAGTCATCCTCCTTTGGAGTAGCTCATATCTCCCAAGTTTGGTTAGTTTTCTCACTGCACAACATTAAATAAAGATTCAGCTCTATTTTGGGGCTTTTAAGTAAACGCCACCACTTGTTCAGGCTATGATGACAGTAAAAGGCTCCTGCTGATTCCTTGGACAGCAAAGGTAAAAAGTAATTATTAGCGTGTATAAAACCATACCAACAGCAAGAAGAGCATGCAGGAATTCACATAGCACACAAACCAGCATTTTCTTATAAGAGCTGTGTCTTCATCTGGACTCGCACAATAGTTGTGCAACACCAGGAAAAGGCACAGTTTAATTAAGGAGATTCCCATAGAGGGATTCAGACCAGACATTAGAAGTGGCCTTAGTTGAAATGAAGCATTGCCTCTTCACCATATGTATATCTAATCCAATCAGATGAACCCACTAAATTGACTTACTGTATCAGCTTTATATTTCTTGTTGCCACTTGTGGTAGTATCCTCATTCAGAAGATTAATAATTACAGAAGGGTCCACATCTTAAGACTTATGTGTATTCTCCAAACCTTTTCTTTCTACCATTTGTACAGAGAATCATTTGCTCCCTAATAACCATAAATCTTGTTTTTCCAGTGTTTAATGACAATTTGTTTCTGTCTATTAATCAAAATGATATATTTTCACCCTTTTACACAGAAATTCTTCACATATTTAATCAGAATCTGTATTTATCTCCATTCTACATTGAGGATTATTATTATATAGTGTTTTGAGTCTTGGGTAAAATTCTAACTCTATTCTCTCTAAAAATATTTTTAATTTTTAATTAATTTTGAATTCAAACAGTTTGAGGCACTTCTATAAAATATATGCCCAGAGTGGCTTATAATTCCACTATTAAAAATGCTGCAATCAGTCAGTTTGTTTCTTCCCTCCAGGCAACACTGAAGATAGCTTTGGATGCACTTAACAATCATAGCACATTATAAGATTAATTTGAATGCCAGCATACCATTCCAGCATTCCATCTAAGAATAGTTACTAATAGACGTTGCTAAATCAGCACTTGCTGATGGCTGGATTTAGCTTGGCTTACTATCTGATTTTACCCATCATGGGTGTAAACCATAATTTATCATTTAATAAACTGTTCATAGATTCAGCTAACCCGTGGTTTATCAATAAAGCTTAATTTTAAAAGACTGTTCATTATCCTGCTTTATCAAAACATGGCTTCTCTCAGGCTTTCTTTAGGCTAGCTACAATATGGCTGAAGCTTCCCCAAAACGTTAAAATTGGCACCTATTCATCCTGCCCTTTCCTGTTTTATTCTTCCCATATTCTGTCCTAGGTAGTGGCTGATTATTGATGGTTTTGGTATTCCTGTGAATGAAAACTCTGGTTTCTGGAAAGAAATATCCATCCTACATACATTTGAAGTATTTTTAATTTGCTGCGGAAATACAGATTTTATGTTTTCTAAACCAGGATTATTAATAATAATTTAGTTCAATTATAACTAAATAAGTCTAGGCTTGGGTGATGTGTGACCCTAGTCAATGTGTTTACTCAGCTAGAAAAACATACACCGTTTTCTCCCACTACCATCATATATCACCTTGACTAATGAAAAATTCTTGAGACCATAAAACCTGCTTACTTATTCTGGGCCCCCTGAGAAAATTGTCTTAAGTCAGACAAAGGAATTTATTTCTAAAAACAAGACTGAACAATACACAGTCCATAGCAATCTAAGACAGTCATTTCATGTATTTTTTTAAAAAGCTACTCTTTCTGCCACAGCTCAATTGTTAATTTTTCAGGACAATCTACATGGCTACTTCTCTGAAGAGTGCTGTATGAATTCCTACTCATTCCAATAATGAAACTGAGGGAAGTTTATTAGAATAGGGCCTGTGTTTATTTGTTCTCTGTATGGTACATATTGCTACCTTGTATACTGCTTGACCTTTTGGCCTTGCTATGTGAGATTATTCCCTCCTATCTCCTACACATCATGTTCTTTCCACGCACAGGAATAATCTGTCTAATAACTTAGGTATTCATAGGTTTCCACTGACAAAATTGGCCAGAACACATTAAGTTTGATGCTGCCATGAGAGGTCACAAAGCAAGTTATTTCAAGAACAAACATGTAAAAGTTTGCTATAAACAGAAATAGCCTCTTTTTTGTCTTCTTACATCATTGACAGAATTCACTTATTATGCAGGCCTAAGCCGGTCTACTGAGTTGAAACACCTGGATCATGATTATTATTATTATTATTACTGCCCAGATGGGGGGGGGGAACACAGTGGGGTAGCGAAAATAGAGTTCCAGCCCAGAGCACCCAATTTACACTGAAAGATGTTGAAAGAAAATGCATAAGCCTACATAAGCCACACCCACAGTGTGGTAGTAAAAAGTTTGGTAGTCCTTCACTGTCTCAGGTGATAGTCTACCTTTACTAATTCCCATCTGCCGCACGAATCCCAGCGACCGATTAGGTCCCACAGAGTTGGCCTTCTCCAGGTTCCGTCGACAAAAGTTTTCTGGCGGGACCCAGGGGAAGAGCCTTCTCTGTGGCGGCCCCGGCCCTCTGGAATCAACTCCCCCCAGAGATTAGGATTGCCCCCACCCTCCTTGCCTGTCGTAAACTCCTGAAAACCCACCTATGTCGCCAGGCATGGGGAAATTGATATACCCCTCAGCTGTTCTGTTTTTTGTATGATTTGTTTGGACTGTATGATTGTTTTTAATAAGGGTTTTAAAATTGTTTTTTTTTAATATTGGATTTGTACTTTGTATTGCTTGTTGTGAGCCGCTCTTTCTTTCTCTCTTTCCTTCATTCCCTCTTTCTCTCCCTCCCTTTCTCTCTCTTTCCTTTCTCTCCTTCCCTTTCTCTTTCCTATAGGCAAACCTGAAGCTATGAAAATGGATATGCTTGCATTTTATGTCACAGAGCTTAACAGTTTTTTGGTGCTTTCTTTTATTAGTTATATTTGATTCTCACTGGGTTTTTAAAAGCAATATAGTGATCTTATTCTTACAGTAACTCAGCTTGAAACCTAGACGTGGTAAGCAAATTTAGCATTCAAATACATTAGCTTGGATTCTAGCCCATGGTGCAATTTTGCAAATGCATTTCAAATGTCACTAAATATAAAATTCTGTCTAGGTGTAGCAAAATGCCTTGATAATCACCCTGCAGCTAAATTTAGAACATTGGTGCTTTGCATAAACAGGCATGAATCCTCTGGCACAAAACTGTATAGTGCGCAATTTCGTTTGCCTAGACAAACTTTCTGTGAATAAGGAAGAAAATGACCTCTGAGATTGCTGCATTAACCTCTATAATTGTCAGAAGTGACCTTGAACTTGATAATACTGGGCTACCTACAGTTTTCTTCCCCAATGACTCTCCTTAGTGTAAAGAGACATGTTTGCAATCAATTGTTGCTACAATACTTGACGTAGTTCCATTTAAAACATTTGGTGGACTAAAATCTTTTAAGCTGTAGCCTACCAGAGAAGTCTCCCTCATCTGAGACTAAATTAAGATTGATGTAATCAATCAGGCTTATTACTAAGGATTGGATTGCTCTATTAATCATAGCCAAAATACCTCAGTGGATTTTGTGCAGGAAAATTATGGTATCTGCAATGAAAAAATATTTGTTATATGTGGCACCACTGTCAGAAACACTCTGGTCCTAGTAGTTGTTAGCTTATCTTACAAGCACCAGCATGCTTACCTAGAAGAATAAATTACATACACACCATTCATTCAACAATTTGATTTGATTTGATTTGATTTGATTTGATTTGATTATTTGATTTGATTTGAATGCCGCCCCTTTCCAAAGACTCGGAGCGGCTCACAACAGGAACACAAAATACAAATCCACTGATTAAAAAAGCAGAACAGTTAAAAAAGCCCTTAATTAAAAACATTCATGCAACCCAAACAAACCATACATAAAACTTAAATTACAGCAGGGACAGCCAATCATGTAATTATCCCAATCAGAATAATTGATACAATCCACTAAAGCTGAGATAGTCTTTCCAAACAAGAGGGTGTACTCACGTTGGTCCCCTTCGTGTTGTATTTCAAATGTAACTCGCTTTCTTCTACGAGGAAAGCAATGGCACCCATCCTTTGAAGACGAGTTCAAAGGTTTTTGTGGCCTGTAGCAGGAGAATATATCTCTGAAGCGTCTCTGAAATGTCAGGAACCTAAGAAAAGGAATGGAAAGGAGTAAAACCTCTCTGATAGACTCTACCTGCTCTGTGTCTTAAACAAGATCTAAGTATTGCCCATAAGATCATATTCTGCAACGTCCCACCTGTCGGCGACTACTTCAGCTTCAACCACAACAACACAAGAGCACACAACAGATTTAAAATTAATATTAACCGCTCCAAACTTGACTGTAAAAAATATTACTTCAGTAACCGAGTTGTCAAAGTGTGGAACTCATTACTGGACTCCATAGTGTCATCCCCAAACCCCCAACACTTTACCCTTAGATTATCTACGGTTGACCTATCCAGATTCCTAAGAGGCCAGTAAGGGGCGAGTACTAGTGCACTAGAGTGCCTTCCGTCCCCTGTCCTATTGCTCTCCTATATCTCCTATACCTTTCTTCCATTCCTATATCTCTTCTTCTATTCTTTCATTGATATGTTCTATTACTATATCTTCTTTTCTATTCTTTCTTAGATATATTATACTATGAGTATCTCCTCTATAACCTTCATTATGTATTTTACTCTGTGTGTGTGTGTGTGTGTGTATATATATATATATATATATACATATATACACACACACACACACAAACTCACACACACACACAAACACTAAAACCCTCATTGTATATTGAAATAAATAAATAAATAAATAAATAAATAAAAATAAACAGAGAGAGCATTTGGGCCAAGAGAGCAGCTCCTTCTGTGAAATCTAAGCTTTCTGTCTAGAAAGCTTAGAACTACGATGCATTAAACATGATCTAAGTATTGCCGACAAGATCATATGCTGCAACATCCTGCCTGTCAACAACTACTTCAGCTTCAACTGCAATAACACAAGAGCACGCAACAGGTTCAAGCTTAATATCAACCGCTCTAAACTTGACTGTAAAAAATATGAATTTAGCAATCGAGTTGTTGAAGCATGGAACTCATTACCCGACTCCATGGTGTCAACCCCCAACATTTTTCCCTTAGACTTTCCACGGTTGACTTCTCCAGATTCCTTAGAGGTCAGTAAGGGCCAAGCATAAGTGCACTAGTGTGCCTTCCGTCCCCTATCCAATTGTCTCTCCTATATTTTATATATCTTTTCTCCCATCCATATATCCTTCCTCTACTCTTCATTGATGTATTCTATTCTCATATCTCTTCTTCTATCCCTTCCCTGATATTTACTATTACTGTACACGTTTTTATTCTCCTTAACTTTCAATTTGTATTGGAGATAAATAAATAAATAAATAAATAAATAAATAAATAAATAAATAATCTCTGCCAACGAGTCCAATATTGAGGGCAGCCCTTCCCTACCTTACCCTCTCAGTTTCCCCATCCCAGTGAAAGGCTCTGAGACAGACCCATCCTCGAATACAGCTCATCTGTTTGGAACCCATATCGCATCTCAGACATTAACACCCTTGAAAATGTCCAAAGATACTTCACCAGAAGAGCCCTTCACTCCTCCACTCGAAATAGAATACCCTACGAGACTAGACTTTCAATCCTGGGCCTAGAAAGTTTAGAACTAAGACACCTTAAACAAGATCTAAGTATTGCCCACAAGATCATATGCTGCAACGTCCTGCCTGTCGGCGACTACTTCAGCTTCAACCACAACAACACAAGAGCACACAACAGATTTAAACTTAATATTAACCGCTCCAAACCTGACTGTAAAAAATATGACTTCAGTAACCAAGTTCTCGAATTGTGGAACTCATTACCAGACTCCATAGTGTCATCCTCAAATCCCCAACACTTTACTCTTAGATTATCTACGGTTGACCTATCCAGATTCCTAAGAGGTCAGTTAGGGGCGAGTACTAGTGCACTAGAGTGCCTTCCGTCCCCTGTCCTATTGCTCTCCTATATCTCCTATACCTTCTTTTATTCCTATATCTCTTCTATTCTTTCATTGATATGTTCTATTACTATATCTCCTTTTCTATTCTTTCTTAATTATATTTTACTATGAGTATCTCCTCTATAACCTTCACCATGTATTTTACTGTGTGTGTGTGTGTGTGTATATATATATATACACACACCCACACCCACACCCACCTACCCACTAAAACCCTCATTGTAGAAAGCTTAGAACTATGATGCCTTAAACATGATCTAAGTATTGCCCACAAGATCATATGCTGCAACATCCTGCCTGTCAACAAACTACCTCAGCTTCAACTGCAACAATACAAGAGCACGCAACAGGCTCAAACTTAATATCAACCGCTCTAAACTTGACTGTAAAAAATATGACTTTAGCAATCGAGTTGTTGAAGTGTGGAACTCATTACCAGACTCCGTGGCGTCAACCCCCAACCCCCAACATTGTTCCCTTAGACTTTCCACAGTTGACTTCTCCAGATTCCTTAGAGGTCAGTAAGGGGCGAGCATAAGGCACTTGTGTGCCTTCCGTCCTTTGTCCAATTGTCTCTCCTATATTTTATATATGTTTTCTCCCATCCAATATCCTTCCTCTACTCTTCATTGATGTATTCTATTCTCATATCTCTTCTTCTATCCCTTCCCTTATATTTACTACTACACGTTTTTATTCTCCTTAACTTTCAATTTGTATTGGACAAAAAAATAATAAACAAACAAACAAACAAATAAATAAATAATCTCTGCCAAGAAGTCCAATCTTGAGGGCAGCCCTTCCCTACCTTACCCTCAGTTTCCCCATCCCAATGAAAGGCTCTTAGACAGACCCATCCTCGAATACAGCTCATCTGTTTGGAACCCATATCGCATCTCATACATTAACATCCTTGAAAATGTCCAAAGATACTTCACCAGCAGAGTCCTTCACTCCTCCACTCGAAATAGAATACCCTATGAGACTAGACTTTCAATCCTGGGCCTAGAAAGTTTAGAACTAAGATGCCTTAAACAAGATCTAAGTATTGCCCACAAGATCATATGCTGCAACGTCCTGCCTGTCGGTGACTACTTCTGCTTCAACCACAACAACACAAGAGCACACAACAGATTTAACCTTAATATTAACCGCTCCAAACTTGACTGTAAACAATATGACTTCAGTAACTGAGTTGTCGAAGCGTGGAAGTCATTACCGGACACCATAATGTCATCCCCAAACCCCCAACACTTTACCCTTAGATTATCTACGGTTGACCTATCCAAATTCCTAAGAGGCCAGTAAGGGCCGAGTACAAGTGCACTAGAGTGCCTTCCGTCCCCTGTCCTATTGCTCTCCTATATCTCCTATACCTTTCTTCTATTCCTATATCTCTTCTTCTATTCTTTCATTGATATGTATTTTACTATTTTACGGCCAACCCACACTCAGTAAAAGACATTGGAATACTAATATCGAATGACCTAAGTGCTAAAGCCCACTGCAACAATATCGCCAAAAAAGCTTCTAGAGTTGTTAACCTGATCCTACGCTGCTTCTGCTCAGGCAATCTCACACTACTCACAAGAGCCTACAAAACCTTTGCCAGACCCATCCTGGACTACTGCTCATCTGTCTGGAACCCATACCACATCTCAGACATCAACACCCTTGAAAATGTCCAAAGATATTTCACCAGAAGAGCCCTTCACTCCTCCACTCGAAACAGAATATCCTACAAAAATAGACTAACAATCCTGGGCCTAGATAGCCTAGAACTGCGGCGCCTAAAACACGACTTGAGTATTGCCCACAAGATCATATGCTGCAACGTCCTACTGGTCAATGACTACTTCAGCTTCAACCACAACGACACAAGAGGACGCAACAGATTCAAACTTAATACGAACCGCTTCAAACTTGACTGTAAAAAATATGATTTCAACAATCGAGTTATAGAAGCGTGGAACTCATTACCGGACTCAATAGTCTCAACCCCTAACATTTCTCCCTTAGACTCTCCACGATTGACCTCTCCAGGTTCCTAAGAGGCCAGTAAGGGGCGTACATAAGTGCACCGGTGTGCCTTTCGTCCCCTGTCCAATTGTCTTCCTTTCTCTCGCTTTTCATATATATTTTCTTCCTTTCATATATCCTCTCCTATAAGTTCACTTTTACCCTTATATATATTACTACATGCCTATTTTTCTTCCTGTGTATTTATGTATTGGACAAATGAATAAATAAAATAAAAATAAAATATGTTCTATTCCTATATCTTCTTTTCTATTATTTCTTAGATATATTTTACTATGAGTATCTCCACTATAACCTTCATCATGTATTTTATTATGTGTATATGGATATATACCCACTAAAACCCTCATTGTGTATTGGACAAAATAAATAAATAAATAAAAACAAACCTTCCACCGCCCAAAACAAACAAAAAGCTTGAGAAGCTCTTTGGAGCAGTGTTTCACAACCAGTGTGGACATGGTCAGGTGTGCCGGGAAGAAGGAAGCTCAGCTTCTAGTCTCCCAACTTTTTGCTGAGAGTGCCAGAGCAAAAAGTTGTGAGAAAGGAAGCTGATCTTCCTTCTTTGCGCCTTCCAGGTTTTCCGGTAGCTGCAGCGCCCCGCTACCCGCCCGGCTGGAGCTTTCCTGGCTGCGGCGGCAGCAGGTGAGCTTTGGAGCCCGGTGGGAGGGTGGCGGCAGCACCGGCACCGGCCAGTAGCCGCTGGGGGGGGGGGGGGGGGGGGGCAAGCTGGCCAGCTGTGAGGCGGAGCTCCGAACAGAGGCTCTGACGGCGGTCTAGACAAGTGCCAGCCACGCAATGCCAGCATGTCCGGCGTACAGCAAAATGTCCAGCCGCCGCCGTCAGAGCCTTAGTTCGGATCCCCGCCTCACAGCTGACCACCCTGCAGCCACCTCACGGTTAATTGGGGTGGCTCCCCCTCTTTTCTTGGAGGGATGGTGGCGAGCGCTCGTTGGCGCTCCCCGTCCTGGAGGGCTGGAGAGAGGGAGGGTCACGGCAGGATATTTGTAGGGCGGCTAGAGGGAGACGCAGCTTCCTTTCCTAGATGCGAATCTCTTCCTCTTCTCCCACATGCTGCCCCACTGGCCTTAGTCACCCCCGTCCCCAAAATTGGGGACCCTTTTCTGAAGGGCCAGTCCTCCTTAGAAGGGGGGGGGAGGGTAGGCAGTCATTGCCGCCATCGTTAGCCACAATTGTGGCTGTTTTTACATACGTTGTGAGCCGCCCCGAGTCCTCGGAGAGGGGCGGCATACAAATCAAATTAATTAAATAAATAAATAGTGCCCAATGCCGCTGCTGCTGCCGCTGGTGTACGAGAAAGAGAGAGAGAAAGGAAGAGAGAGGAAGAGAGAGGAGGAGAGGGTGGAGAAAGGGAGAAAGCAAAAAAGATAGAGAAGGAGAGAGAGGAGGAGAGGGGGGAGAGAGAGAAAAAGCAAAAAAGAGAGAGAGAGAAAGAGAGAGGAGGAGGGGGAGAGAGAAAGAGATAAAGCAAAAGAGAGAGTGGGGGAGAGAGAAAGCAAAAAGAGAGAGAGGGAGAGAGAGGGGGAGAGAGAGAAAGAGCAAAAAAGAGAGGAAGGAAGGGAGAAAGAAAGAGGGAGAGAGAGAGAAATAGAGCGAAAGGGAGGAAGAGAGAGAGATGTTTTTTGTCCAAAATTTTTTAGCCACCTCCCCCCCTCCTCCTCAATGTTCCCCAGGATTTTGAAATGTGAATACAGTAATGTGTCTGGGCTCAAAAAAGTTTGGGAAACACTGCTTTACAGCAGACCTACTTACATCTTCAACTATCACCCTTCGCTGCAGAATGACCACTGGCAGTTGGTGACTTTTGAACTTAGAATGTTGAAGTCCAACAGCCAATAGAATTCGCACAAGGTGAAGGCCTCCTTTGATATCTACTAAAGATGACCTGCTCCACCTTTTCTGCATACAGTGTTGGCAGTCAAATATCTCTAGGAACCTAAAATATTACACGGGGCAAAACCCGAACTCAGAACAATCTACATACATATACCCGTGAAAATCTACGAAAACATATATATACTAACTACTAACATATATATATATGTAGATTGTTCTGAGTTCGGGTTTTGCCCCGTGTAATATTATATATTACATACATATACATACATGTATATATATATATATATATATCCACTAAAACCCTCATTGTGTATTGAACAAAATAAATAAATAAATAAAATAAACAGAGCATTTGGGCCAAGAGAGCAGCTCCTGTGAAATCTCTGCAAAGGAGTCCAATCTTGAGGGCAGTCAAATATCTCTAGAAACCTACTAACAAATCCCTGAAGCTGCCTTTTTCTCATCTTTTGGTACAGAAGCCAAAAATCGTATGTAGCTTGTATTTTTATATAAAAGCTGTTCTGTTCGGGTCTGTGAAACCCGAAATCAAAGTTTGAGCCCCTGTAAAAAAATTTAGTATGAGTATCTCCTCCATAACCTTCATCATGTGTTTTACTAGTTGGGGGAAAGATCAAAAGCAACGTGAGAAAATATTATTTTACTGAAAGAGTAGTAGATCCTTGGAACAAACTTCCAGCAGATGTGGTTGGTAAATCCACACTAACTGAATTTAAACATTCCTGGGATAAACATATATCCATTATAAGACAAAATACAGGAAATAGTATAAGGGCAGACTAGATGGACCATGAGGTCTTTTTCTGCCGTCAGTCTTCTATGTTTCTATGTTTCTAATAAATAAAATAAACAGAGAGAGCATTTGGGCCAAGAGAGCAGCTCCTTCTGTGAAATCTCTGCAAAGGAATCCAATCTTGAGGGCAGTCAAATATCTCTAGAAACCTACTAACAAATCCCTGAAGCTGCCTCTTTCTCATCTTTTGGTACAGAAGCCAAAATTCATCGTATGTAGCTTGTATTTTTATAAAAAAGTTGTTCTGTTCGGGTCTGTGAAACCAGAAATCAAAGTTTGAGCCCCTGTAAAAAAAATTCCCTCCATATCTGAAACTTGAAATTTCATGACTTTGCATCACTTCAGGGGTTCTCTCTATGAGAATATTTTTTGGAGGGGGGCTTCTTTCTTGCTGAAAAAAAAAAGTCGCCAAAGTTGTGTTCCTGGGTCAGCCTGACCCAGACAGAAAATTCTTCATTTGGGGTGCTTATGTTTGGTCAATTTGAAAACATTTTTCACTTGGAAGGTAGTCTGAACATGTCTGCACACAATGAAAAGAAAATTGAACGGAAAAAACTGATGCTTATTGATTTATTTTGATCAAAAAGCCACCGCCTCCCCCTTTTTGTGATCTTTTTTTCAATTTATAGATAGTTTCACCTGCAAAATGCGTTCAGTTGGTGTGAGATTGGTAGATTGAACATTTCTGAATATAAGAAAAATAAAAATGAACTGAAAAAAGTGATGTTTATTGGGTTTTTTTTATCAGAAATAAGGCCTTCCCCCCCCCCCCTCTGCTTGCAACCATTTTCACTTTAAATTTTTTTAGGTTCCAAATTCGAAATATTTTTAACATCTTAGTTATTGATTTACTAAATAATATTGCTGATCCTCATAAAAATATTTTTTTGGGGGTGGGGGCAAATTTTTTTTTTGGGGGGGGGGAATTACACTTTTACTGTTTCAGGTCATATAGGATCCCGAACAAAAATATTTCTTTAGGTACTTAAATTTGGTCTTTTTTAAAACTTGTTTTGCTGGTAAACTAGTTTGAACATTTTTGCACACAATGATATGAAAATTGAACTGAAAAAACTGACGCTTATTGGTTTATTTTGATAAAAAAAAAACCCGCCCCCATTTTTGAGCATTTCATGTCAGTTTATATTTTTTTAGGCTACGAATCTCCAAGGGATTTCCTCCCAAAATGGTTTGATATACAAAATTGAACATTCCTGATCATAGGAAAAATATAAATAAACTGAAAAAATTATGTTTATCGGTTTATTTTCGAATATAAGACCATAGGCTACTTGAGTATAAGCCTATTTGATTATAAGCATGGCGGCCGCCTTTTATATATTATTCCTGGAGGGGTCTGTAATATGGTAAATGATTTAGCTTTACTAGATAAATGGTCAAAGCAATGGAAACTGCAGTTTAATGTTTCCAAATGTAAAATAATGCACTTGGGGAAAAGGAATCCTCAATCTGAGTATTGTATTGGCAGTTTTGTGTTAGCAAATACTTCAAAAGAAAAGGATTTAGGGGTAATGATTTCTGACAGTCTCAAAATGGGTGAACAGTGCAGTCAGGCGGTAGGGAAAGCAAGTAGGATGCTTGGCTGCATAGCTAGAGGTATAACAAGCAGGAAGAGGGAGATTATGATCCCGCTATATAGAATGCTGGTGAGACCACATTTGGAATACTGTGTTCAGTTCTGGAGACCTCACCTACAAAAAGATATTGACAAAATTGAACGGGTCCAAAGACAGGCTACAAGAATGGTGGAAGGTCTTAAGCATAAAACGTATCAGGAAAGACTTAATGAACTCAATCTGTATAGTCTGGAGGACAGAAGGAAAAGGGGGGACGTGATCGAAACATTTAAATATATTAAAGGGTTAAATAAGGTTCAGGAGGGAAGTGTTTTAAATAGGAAAGTGAACACAAGAACAAGGGGACACAATCTGAAGTTAGTTGGGGGAAAGATCAAAAGCAACATGAGAAAATATTATTTTACTGAAAGAGTAGTAGATCCTTGGAACAAACTTCCAGCAGACGTGGTAGATAAATCCACAGTAACTGAATTTAAACATGCCTGGGATAAACATATATCCATCCTAAGATAAAATACAGAAAATAGTATAAGGGCAGACTAGATGGACCATGAGGTCTTTTTCTGCCGTCAGACTTCTATGTTTCTATGTTTCTATTCTATGTTTATGAGCAAAATAAACGAATAAGCATCCTTTTTTTCAGTTCAATTTTCATTTCATTGTGCGCAGAAATGTTCAAACTTAAGTACCTAAAGTGAACAATTTTCGGTCCAGGTCAAATAGACCCGGGAACAGAACTTAAGGATGTGTTTTTGAGCAGAACAGCAGGGTTGGCTAAGCAAGGCTCACCAGTGCAGCTTTTGGTCAACTTCCAGTCAAAACCATACTATAGAGTCCGGTAAGGAGTTCCACGCTTCGACAACCCGATTACTAAAGTCATATTTTTTACCGTCAAGTTTGGAGCAGTTAATATTAAGCTTGAATCTGTTGTGTGCTCTTGTGTTGTTTTGGTTGAAGCTGAAGTAGTTTTTCCCTCTCTTCTATCTGCTTAGGTGCAGGTACCTTTTTCTACATCCGAAGCAATTCTAAGATGGTGCTGAGTCAGGGGTGGGTTCCTCCCAGTTTGGACTGTCCAAATCAGTAGCGAACCGTTGGCAACATCACATCTGGTTCAGTTGGATGTCCTTGTGTCTACTTTTCTCTGGTGTTCAATGACAGTGACAGTGAATATTTGTGAGTCCCAGTGCCCTAACCGCAACCCCAAACCTACCTATTTATCTCTGAGGGCCAATAGGGCAATTTACCATATTTTTCAGACTATAAGACACACCAAGATTGTGAAGAGGTAAGAAAAGCTTTTGTCCTCCCTGGCTCCTCCAGGAGCATTTTGCAGGCCTCTCAATCCCTCTTCTCACCCCATGTTTTGGAAAAATGGGTGAAAAACAGGCACATAGAGAGTTTGGAAGTGTGCAGAGTGCTTCTGAAGGCTCAGGGAAGGCACAAACACCCCTGTTTTTGTGAAAATTGGTTGCCATAGGTTCACCATCATGGGGTTAGAGGATGAGTTTAACAGAGAACAGTTGATGAAAGGGATCTGCTTCCCAATCTAATTTTCTAATGCAAACTGTTAAAAAGGCTGCCAGATGAACTAAATCCTTTTCATTGCTAATTTTAGAGAATGTCCTACAAGTAAATTTGGGCCTATGCTGCAGCCTACCAATCAGGTATACATGGGCTGGAAAGTCACTGGCCCAACTGGCTCAACTTCAACTTCTTCCTGCCTCAGCTAGTTGATAGCATGTTGGACATTTTAATTCAGTAGTATTTGAAGGGCCACAGATTCCCCATTCCATCAAATACAGCTAAATGGCTTATGGTCATTGGACCATCTATCTATCACCCAACTTTTTGGAACCCATTAGCATGTGGCTCTTAATTCTCTCATGTCATGGGAAAATCTTTGGATATGTATTTGGAAATTTATTTGACTGATTTCTATAACCACCCATTTCAGCAAACAAGTCTCTACTTCCTAGAACCCTTTGGAGTGGAAGACCTGGTCTGCCCTCCACAGCATGAGCAGCAGCCTCTGTCGTCAAAAAATACATTTTGAAATCTCTTAAGTCAAATCTAGTCTGTCTCATTGGGTAGAGCAGATAACCACTAGGGACTTTTAAATTTGGAACCCTAGGTGGGCAGCCTACCTGCACCTTGCTCAGTGAAGGGCCGCTCTTCTTACCTGCTACCCGAACTCCCTCGGATGCTGTCGCGGGTGTGTGTGCGCCTATCAGCCCATCAGTCACATGTGCACCTGTTGATGTGAGATTTGAGCTATTTTTGCCTATATCTCATGCGGCACGCAAGAGTGAGATTTCGGTTATTTTTGCCTATATTTTTGCTTCTGCGCATGCAGAGAAGCAAAAAATCAGCAAAAATAGCCAAAATCTTGCTCTTACACGTGTTCTCTCATGAGATTTCACTGGCTGCACATGCACAGGAACCAAATCTCTTGTGAGGGCACATCAGGGGCGCGCAGCTGCGCACGTATCTGGGATTTTCCTACCAGAGCTGTGCACCTGGAAGCACCGGCTGCTGCTCGTCAGTGATTTCGCTGCATTTATGACACCAGATTGGATAAATTCATGGAGGGAAAGGGGGAGAGAGAGAGAGAGAGAGAGAAAGGAGGGAAAATCGAGAGGAACTGGCTAGCCCAGGGGTCTCCCACCTTGGCAACTTTAAGCCTACCAGAATCCTTCAGCCAGTAAAGCTTTTAAATCACATAAAGCAAGAATCCAGGAGATTCCGGCCTCTCTCTCCATTTCTTGCCACATGGCCGGCACTTTTTTCTCGGTACCAGGCAACTTGTGGGAGGAACCATGTGGACAAGCGTGGGAGGGAGAGGAGAAGAAGCAAGGGCCTGAAAACACCAGCTTCTTTCCTCTTTCCTCCTCTTGCCCATTTCAAACCTTTGCCAGACGACCAGTAGCTCTAAGTGGCTTTGGGTGTGGAGAGGTGATGCCCCCCCTCCCCATCCCGTTCTCTTGCTGGTGGGTGGTGGTAGGCAGCACCATCCTCTCCTCCTCCTCTTCCTTTGTTAGCAAAAAGCCCTCCCCCCAATTAACCAGCCCCTCTCCCCCAACCCCTCTCCTCACCACAAAAACGACGGCCTCCCCCATCCAAACCAGCCTTACCATATCTCCTGCCTATTTCCTCCCTTTCCACCCCCCAGCAGTAAGGGCTGCAGCGGGAACTGTTGTCAAAGACATCAGCCTATCAGACAAGGAGGCGATTCACTCAGGTATGAGCGGGAGGGGGCAAGAGGAGGGGAAAGAGGTAAGTAGGTAGGCAGGCAGGGAAAGCGAATAAGAGGAGTGGACATGTACACATGCTCACACAACACACAAACACATATGCTCCTGCCACCTGTTTTGCCTCCCCCTCAGCAGCTGAGGTGACAGGCAGAAGGGTCTCTTCAGCCAAAGCCTAGAGCGAGGCGGCAGTGCAACAAATTCTTGGGAAAGGCAAGATGGAGGATCTGCTCCATTGCGTGGAGGGTCAAGGTGCTCAGGGGGCTTCTCAGGCTCACGTTCTGCAGCTGCCACTTGCAGGTCTGTTGGGCCCAGCACCGCAGCCTCTTATGGGCGAGAGAGAGGTGGGTCAGACAGGGTGGGGGGCACCGCAGGGGGGGATACAGCAGGGGCAGGACTACCCCTCCAACTCCTGCAGCTGCTTGTCCAGCACTGGGACTCCTCCATTGGTGCACACAGCCACCAGCCCAGTTAGTAGCTTCCGAGGATCCAGTACTCTCAGGGGCTTCATGATCAGAAGGAAGCCCCGTGCTCGGCTTGGCTTCCTCCTTTCTTTTCCTCCTTTACCTCTATTTCCTTTCCTTTTTTTTCTTTCTCTTCTATTCTTCCTGGCAGTGGGAAGCATGAGTGGATAGGGCAGCAAGAGTCTGAAGCGGTGGAGGTGGAGGCCAACCAGGTTTTCTGCCCTGCACAGCCCCTCATGCCCCCCCCCCGGCACCAGCCCACTTGCAATTAAGCAGGTGAGGAAGGAGCAGCTAACAGCCCTTTTCAAGCCTGTTAGTGCATTCTAGCCACTGTGCATGATGCCAGGAACCCAGAATTTCCATGGTCCCTACCTGGTGTGCCCGGCGACTTGGCTCTGTGGGCCACCTGTGGCACGTGTGCCATAGGTTCGCCATCCCGGGCCTAAGGTATGCTTGTGTGAATCTTCGTTTAAACATTTACAGATAAGAACAATGCTATTCTACGAACATGATCCCCAACCCACAGCTCATGAACCAGCACTGGTTGATGTACCACCAGGAACAGGGGCTCACAAGTGAGTGAACCTCCATCTGTGCATGCACAAAATCCAGGCAGTGCACAATTCCATGTCTCTCTGGTCTGCGGAAAAAAGTATTCCGCGAAACTGGTCCCTGGAACCCAAAAGATTGGAGGCCACTGCTCTAGAGAAAGCACATATTCTCAGCAGTTCCAAGCTTCAACGTTCAAAACTTTCCATGAAGTTTCTAATCTGAGTTCTCAGATGGCTTGCTTAATTCTAGCTCCTTCCTTTAGTTCTGTGCCTTTTCACCTCCTACCCTTCATCATCTAGGCATCCTCCCAGGTATCTTACTTGCTTGATTTACTTGCATAATAGCTGAAGGAAAAATCAAAATTCAGTCAAAATGATTGCTTTGCATAAGACTTGATCTTTTCATGCTGTTAGCTTTGCTTTTTAACCTAGAACATGTACCATCATCATCCTATTAGTATTAGAAGTTTTATTGTTATAAATACAATAGATGTTTGCTCTCAGCTATTGTATAAGAATATGTGCGAATAGAAAGTAAACCCTTCCAAAATCAGTTCTTTCTTTAAAATGTCATGTTACTTACTAGCTGCGTAGGTGAAAAATGATCTATAAGAGCAATACAAATCTAGTAAGTAAGTAAGTAAGTAAGTAAGTAAGTAAGTAAGTAAGTAAGTAAGTAAGTAAGTAAGTAAGTACAAAAGACAGCACAACAGGCAAACTGGAAGAGCATTTTCCGAATTTCCGGTTTGCCCATTGTGCTATTTTTTGCACTCCGGGGCTTCAGGAAGCTTTCCTGAACCCACTGGAGTGCAAAAAAACAAGTCAGAAAATATTTTGGCTCATCAAATTCAAGGGTGTTATTTCCAAAGGAGAAATTGGGGATTCAGGACAGAAATATAGGGGTATCTTCAGGGGATATCAGGATGGTAGCCATAAGTACATTATTGTGGTCAACCTGAATTGTGATCAACCTGAAAATGGATGGGACTTTAATAAAAGTCCCATCCATTTTCAGATTGACCACAATTTTGAATTAGACCTGCAAAAACAAAACAGTCCAATAGACCTTTTCACAAATACACCAAAGGCTATTAATATAGCAATTGCACACAATGGTAACCAAGTTTGAGAATCAGTTAAATTTATTCTTTATTAAACTTCAGAAAGACTGGAACAAATGTTGATTGATGAGTTAGTTGGTTTTCTAACTTGGCCACTCTATTATTTAATGATTTTCTCTTTTTTAACCGTGGTTACCTACCCAGATTCATGGAATAGAGACTGAATACATTGAATAAACAAATGAAAGTAAGTAAAATTGTTCATTAGATTCACACGCAAATAAAGAGGCGAGACACAGGAACAGTTCAGCACCTTTATTGTCTATTAGCTAGAACTAATGCAGACAGCCAGCAGGCTGCAGGAAAGCCACTTTTAAGGGCTTCCCTGAAGCCTACAAGCCACTGATGGGAGTTCATTTCTCCCACCGCTAAATTAGCCAATCAACAGCAGTTATACAAATTGCTACTACGTCCATCCATCCGTAACAGTTCAAATGGAACAAGGATTTATTTTTATCTAATATGAGTCTTCTAAATCTCTCCCTACCAAACATGTTTGTTAAAAAGATTGCTTTGATATGAGTCTTGATACTTATTTACCAATATTTAGGAGAAGCAATATGGTCCCTGTTGATAGGTATCAGAATTGCTAAGCCATCTTCCACTGTAGTTATGTTCCACTGTAGTTAAAGCATAGTATAGTGATGTTGAACCTTTTTTTGCTTGGGTGCCAAAAGGGCGCTTGCATGTGCAATAGTGTGAGCACATGTGCCCACACCCATAATGCAATGCTCATGTGCTCCCCCCCCCCCAATGCATGCACGCAGGCCTCATTGAAGCCTCCAGACTTCCAGCAAGCTTGTTGGGCTGTTTTTTGCCCTCTCCAGGCTTCAGGAAAGCCTCTGGAGCCTCCCCCAATCTTCCAGAAGGCTGAAAATCAGCTGGTCAGTGTGTATGTGCATGCTGGAGCTGACATAGGGCAACAACAAATCCCTCACTTTTGATGCTTCCAGATTTCTTAAAGTATAAAAATCATAATTGCTAAAAAGTTGTTACTTTAGCCATTCAACATGTTCAACTCATCTAAAGTCTGCCTGCAGAAACTTGATTTAATTTAATTTAATCTTTCTCATCTCAGAAAAAAATACTTCAGTGTAAAACTGAATCAAACTCCATTATGGTAATATCATTATAATCTAAGCCTAACATAGAACTTATTCTCATGAATTAGTATAGATAAATTAATAACGCTGCCTGGTTGCTAAATTCAAATTGGTTTTATGTTATATTTACACTAAGGGTAAAAGGTGGAGTATATAAATGAAGTATTTGCCTTGCAAATTCAAATTTGCTTGATAAAAACATGGGGAAAACTATTTCTGTATTTATTAAACAAATTTATATATCCACCCAACTCACACATTGATGATTCCATGTGGCTTGTAAAATTTAAAATATGAGGCTGAAAAGTATTTCTTTTTTTTGTAATAATTTTTATTGATTTAAAATACATATATACACATTTACAAAAGAAAAAAAAATGAAATCAATAATCACATCATAATTTGAATCAATTCAAAAATAACACGTACTAACAGACAAACATAAAAAAGAATAATTCTAGTATTATAGTCGATTACTTATTTACATATAATAATAACAATAACAATCAACAAGTAACATATTGTATAATTTTTAAGATTAAATTCCCTTGAGGGGGGAAGTTATAACTCATTTTATAGTATCAAATTATCCTATGGTGGAGTGTATCATATTTATTTATTTTTTGAAAAGTATTTCTAATTTGTTTTATTTTATTTTGACTCACCTCTTACTCTGGAGCTGAAGATAGTGATTAAATTTCCTTTCAACTTTTAGAAGTTAAAATCAATACCTCAGAAATCTATGTCTATGAGAGAGAATATTAACTGGTCATCTAAATACACAAACACAGGTTGTTAGAAGTAACCATCATAGGTTGTATTTATTTGTCCTTCCATTCTATAGTTTTGTTCTTATTTCTTCTTACATTATAGTTTCAGGATTTACCTTTTTTGCTTATGTAAAACACAAATTGTTATACATATACAAGCCCAAATTATAATTAAAGCAATGTATACTATGATAACAATTACAGTCCCCATATTTATCCCACCATGGGCTTCATTATTGGGAGCTTCCAAACTAGAAGTCCTGTTGGAGGTATAAGGATTGGTTGGTGTAGGTGGAGCAGAGCTAGAAGGATTGGGAGGTATGGAAGGAGTCGGGTAGAATGGAGGAAGAAGTACAACTTCTCTTGCTATATTAGACACTTCCCCAACATTTTTGCTGCCATCACTGGCACGAATGGCAAAATAAATTGCAGGGCCATTTTCTTTTGTGAAGTTTTCCATCTTATACTGAAACAACTGTTTAGTCCCAGCATCATTGGGTTTCAGATCAGACGTGTTCATGGGAGTAGCATTTTGAAAAGTATCTCTTAATTCCACAGGATCTTCACTCATTTTTATTTCATACTTTTCAGCTGCAAAAAAAAATGAAAAAAGAAAAATATTCAAGGAGACATTAAGACAAATTCTCCACAATACTAGGAACTGATATCTTTGTCAATGAAATCTTTGCAACAAACAAACAGATGGTTCTGGGGTATATTTTAATCCAACTGCATCTCATTTAAAGTGAAGGCAGCCAATGTGCTAAATTAGACTGTATTCACCCAATTTTATCCAGTAAGGAAAATTCTATAAAGATTTATGGTAAATTTGGGAGCTAGTAACAAATATTTATTTATTTGTTTGTTTGTTTGTTTGATTGATTGATTTGTATGCCACCCCTCTCCGTAGACTCGGGGCGGCTAACAACAGTAGTAAACAGCATATAACAAATCTAATGTTTAAAATAATTAAAAACCCTTATTTAAAACCAAACATACAGACAAACATACCATGCATAAATTGTATAGGCCTAGGGGGAAAAAGGGTAGTTCAGTTCCCCCATGCCTGATGACAGAGGTGGGTTTTAAGGAGCTTATGAAAGGCAAGGAGGGTGGGAGCAATTCTGATCTCCGGGGGGAGCTGGTTCCAGAGGGTCGGGGCCGCCACAGAGAAGGCTCTTCCCCTGGGTCCCACCAGATGACATTGTTTAGTTGACGGGACCCGGAGAAGACCAACTCTGTGGGACCCAACCGTTCACTGGGATTCGTGCGGTAGAAGACAGACCCGGATGTATTCGGGTCTGATGCCATGAAGGGCTTTATAGGTCATAACCAACACTTTGAATTGTGACCAGAAACTGATCGGCAATCAATGCAGACTGCGGAGTGTTGGTGTAATATGGGCATACCTGGGGAAGCCCATGATTGCTCTCGCAGCAGCATTCTGCACGATCTGAAGTTTCTGAACACTTTTCAAAGGTAGCCCCATGTAGAGAGCATTACAGTAGTTGAGCCTCGAGGTGATGAGGGCATGAGTGACTGTGAGCAGTGACTCCCGGTCCAAATAGGGCCACAACTGGTGCACCAGGCGAACCTGGGCAAACACCCCCCTCGCCACAGCTGAAAGATGTTTCTCCAATGTGAGCTGTGGATCGAAGAGGACGCCCAAGTTGCGGACACTCTCTGAGGGGGTCAATGTTCGCCCCCCGGGTGATGGACGGACAGATGGAGTTGTCCCTGGGAGGCAAAACCCACAGCCACTCCATCTTATCAGGATTGAGTTTGAGTCTGTTGACACCCATCCATAGCCCAACAGCCTCCAGGCACTGGCACATCACATCCACTGTTTTGTTGACTGGACATGGGGTGGAGATGTATAACTGCGTATCATCCGCGTACTGATGATACCTCACCCCATGCCTTTGGATGATTTCGCCCAGTGGTTTCATGTAGATATTAAATAGCAGGGGGGAGAGGACCGACCCCTGAGGCACCCCACAAGGGAGAGACCTAGAGGTTGACCTCTGACCCCCCACTAACACTGACTGCGACCGACCGGAGAGGTAGGAGGAGAACCACTGTAAAACAGTGCCTCCCACTTCCAACCTCTCCAGTCGGCGCAGAAGGATTCCATGGTCGATGGTATTGAAAGCCGCTGAGAGGTCGAGAAGCACCAGGACAGAGGATAAACCCCTGTCCCGGGCCCGCCAGAGATCATCCAGAAACGCGACCAAAGCAGTTTCCGTGCTGTAGTCGGGCCTGAATCCTGACTGTTGAGGACCTAGATAATCGGCTTCTTCAAAGGACCGCTGGAGCTGGAGAGTCACCACCTTCTCAACAACCTTCCCCATAAAGGGAAGGTTGGAGACTGGACGATAGTTATTGAGAATGGCTGGGTCCAGGGAAGGCTTCTTGAGGAGGGGGCGCATAAGTTCTTCCTTGTAGGGATTCGGAAAGGGCCCCCTCCCCAAGGACCCAGTTCCGTGTCACCTCCCTGCTGGCCAAAACTAGCCAGGAGGGACACGGATCCAGTAGGCAGGTGGCGGAACTCACAGCTCCAATGGCCTTGTCCACTTCTTCAGGTGTCACCAAATCAAACTCTTCCCAGACAGATGGACAAGTACGAGCCCCAGTCACCTCGACTGACTCATTGTCAGTCAACTCTGTAATCCAATTGGAGTTGAGGTCCACCTGGATCCAAGCGATTTTATCAGCGAAAAATGTGTTAAAGTCCTTGGCACTACTCTGTAAGGGCTCCCCAACCCCCCTCTGATTAAGTGCATCTTATCCTCTGAAAAATACGGTAATTGGATAAAATTGATTTAAACTTGGCAACAAGCACAAATAATTATAAGTGGAAAATTAGCAAAACCTTGTGAAATACAGAAAAGGAAAAGTCAAGGATGCCCTTTGTCATTATTGTTAGCATTTGAAGTATTAAACTTAGCTTTTGAAGTATTAAATGGAGACATAAAGTAAGATGAAATAATTGATGGAATGATGATTAAAAGAGAAGGATATAAATTAAGCAGGTAGCAGCAGCAGCAGCAGCAGCTGCCTTTCGGTCAAAGGAGCGGGAGGTTCCCCCCTCTCGCCCACCTGGGTTTTGCTCTGTGGCGCAGTGTATGGGAGGAAGCCTCGCGTCGGGTGTATAGGAGGCGCATGCTCCTCCTCGCCACCTCAGAATCCCTCTTCTTTTTAAAGCCTTAAAGTTTTGGATTTTTTTTGATCCCCCTCACCATATCTTCTTCCTTCGGCAGTGACTGTCCTCTTCCTCCTCCTCCTCCCACCCAAATTCCGAGCTTTTATTTCTTTCCTAATGGGTTTGCATGCATTATTTGCTTTTACAAAAAGCAAAATTGCTTCTACTTACAAACTTTTCTACTTAAGAACCTGGTCAGGGAACGAATTAAGTTCTTAAGTAGAGGTACCACTGTACTTGGGTGCTATTATCATTGATATAAATTGTAAGTTATTTCAGAATAATTACAATATGTTAAGACAGAAAATTAAAGTAAGATGGCTATGGGAGAAATTAAGAAAAAAATGAATTTGCCACCTAAAATGATGTTTTTGTTTCAGAGAATATCTATTGTGACAATGGTTGTACCATTTCAGCAATGGCAGGTTTTTATTATTAAACTTCCACCTTGCCAAGGCTTAAATATAAAATCATCCAAATTACAAAGGAAGGAGAAGATTGGAATTGCATTAAATTGTACTTAAAGCCCACTGTTTGGTATGGATGAAGGAGTGGGTGCTGCTAAGAAATAAGATATTAAAACTAGGATGGCATGCCTTGGAACTTTGGCTTTCTCTGGTGTGATAAGAATTAAGCTTAATGTAGCTTTTAATATCACTATATTAGAAATGGAAGCCTGCTCTTCATGTTGGCTAATACTGAGAGCTGCACAATATTACACAATGTTATAATATTAAAAACATGAAAGGACATCTTGGAAGAATGGAGCCAGAATTTGTAACTACAATATCAACAATCAGTAAGGATGTCTGCTTCTGTTAATAGAGTATGTCCAAAATATGTTAATAAAGGAATAACAGACATGGAACAAATATTATCTGACAAGATAGAGAAAGTATGAAAGCATAAAAGAATAGTGGAGAATAGTGCCAAGGACTTTAACACATTTTTCGCTGATAAAGTCGCTCAGATCCGGGCGGACCTCGACTCTGATTTGATAACAGAGTCGACTGAGAACGAGTCAGTCGAGGTGACTGGGGACCGTACTTGTCCATCTGTCTGGGAAGAGCTTGATCTGGTGACACCTGATGAAGTGGACAAGGCCATTGGAGCTGTGAGTTCTGCCACCTGTTTACTAGATCCGTGTCCCTCTTGGCTGATTTCAGCCAGCAGGGAGGTGACACGGAGCTGGGTCCAGGAGATTGTCAACGCTTCTCTGGGGAGGGGGTACTTTTTGGCTCCTTACAAGGAGGCACTTGTGCGCCCCCTCCTCAAGAAACCTTCCCTGGACCCTGAAGCCTTTATGGGGAAGGTTGTTGAGAAGGTGGTGGCACTCCAACTCCAACGGTTCTTGGAAGAATTCGGTTATCTAGGCCCTCAGCAGTCAGAATTCAGGCCCGGCTACAGCACGGAAACTGCTTTGGTCACATTGATGGATGATCTCTGGCGGGCCCGGGACAGCAGTTTATCCTCTGTCCTGGTTCTTTTCGACCTCTCAGCGGCTTTCGATACCATCGACCATGGTATCCTTCTGCGCCGGCTGGAGGGGTTGGGAGTGGGAGGCACTGTCCTTCAGTGGTTCTCTTCCTACCTCTCCGGTCTGCCCCAGTCGGTGTTAGTGGGGGGTCAGAGGTTGACCTCTAGGTTGCTCCCTTGTGAGGTGCCTCAGGGGTCAGTCCTCCCCCCTGCTATTTAATATCTCCATGAAACCGCTGGGTGAGATCATCCAAGGGCATGGGGTGAGGTATCATCAGTACGCTGATGATACTAAGCTTTACATCTCCACCCCATGTCCAGTCAGCGAAGCATTGGAAGTGATGTGCCAGTACCTGGAGGTTGTTAGGGTCTGGATGTCAACAGATTCAAACTTAACCCTGATAAGATGGAGTGGCTGTGGACAATCCCATCTTTCCATCCATCACCCTGGGGGGGGGGGGGGGGGAATTAGTACGCAGATGACACCCAGCTGTTCATATCCACCCCACGTCCAATCAATGAAGCAGTGGAAGTGATGTGCCAGTGCCTGGAGGCTGTTGGGTTATGGATGGGTGTCAAAAGACTCAAACTCAACCCGGATAAGACGGAGAGGCTGTGGGTTCTGCCTCCCAAGGACAATTCCATCTGTCCGTCCATAACCCTGGGGGGGGGGAATTATTCACCCCCTCAGAGAGGGTCCACAACTTGGGCGTCCTCCTTGATCCACAGCTAACATTAGAAAACCATCTTTCAGCTGTGGCGAGGGGGGCGTTTGCCCGGGTTCGCCTGGTGCACCAGTTGTGGCCCTACCTGGATCGGGAGTCATTGCTCATAGTCACTCATGCCCTTATCACCTTAAGGTTTGACTACTGTAATGCTCTCTACATGTAAATTGTCCCACCAGAGGCAATAATATCTTAGACCATTGTTACACAACTGTAAAAAATGCTTACAGGACTTTACCAAGAACAGCTGTGGGCCATTTTGATCATTGCATCATTCACCTTGTACCTGCTTACAAACAAAGATTTAAAGCCCCAAAACCAATAATTAAATCAGTGAGGACTTGGACTGAGGAAGCAAAGTTAAAGCTACAGGCTTGCTTTGACTGCACAGACTGGAATATTTTTAAAGACACCTCTGCAGAGCTAGATGAACTCACAGATACTGTAACATCATATGTCAGCTTCTGTGAAGACCTATGTGTACCAACCAGGAACTTGCAAATATACAGTAACAACCAAACTCAAGCAGTTACGTCATTCCAAAGAGGAAGCCTACAGAAAAGGTGATAGAATGCTGTACAATCAGGCCAGAAATATATTAGGCCAGAAATATATTAACAAGGGAGATCAGAGCAGCAAAAAGGAACTACTCTGAAAAGCTAGAATCAATTCTCAACAAATGAACCAGCAAACATGTGGAAAACTCTCAAAAACATCACCTGTTACAGCAAACCACCTTCCCAAGTTGAAGGAGATCAGCAATTGGCAGATGACCTGAATGTGTTCTACTGCAGGTTTGAAAAGAAACCTCAACCACTTATCTGCACAACCTCCATCCCAGACACACCAACAACGGCTAAATCTTCTACAACTGAACCCATCCCATTGGGTTTACAACCCCTAGTGATCACAGAAAAGGAAGTGAAAGATCTATTTCTCAGACAGAAGCCTGGAAAAGCACCAGGCCCAGACAAGATAACTCCTTCTTGCTTAAAAGTCTGTGCTGACCAATTGGCCCCCATCTTCACCCAAATTTTCAATAAATCACTAGAGTTGTGCTATGTTCCTTCCTGCTTCAAACGCTCAACTATCATCCCAGTGCCGAAGAAGCCCTCCATCAAGGAACTGAATGACTACAGACCAGTTGCTCTAACATCTGTAGTTATGAAAACTTTTGAAAGGCTAGTGATGTTTCACTTGAAAACCATCACGGATCCACTGTTAGACCCCCTGAAATTTGCATACCGAGCAAATAGATCAACAGATGATGCTGTTAATATGGTTCTATACTATATCCTTCAACATCTTGAATCTCCAATGACCTACGCTAGGGTCCTCTTTGTGGACTTCAGTTCAGTATTCAATACCATCGTACCGGACATTCTCTTAACCAAACTAAATCAGCTAGCGGTACCTGAACACACTTGTAAGTGGATCACAAGCTTCCTAACAGACAGGAAGCAGCAGGTGAAGTTAGGAAAAATCGCATCAGATACATGTACAATTAGCACAGGTGCCCCCCAAGGCTGTGTACTCTCACCACTTCTCTTCTCTCTATACACTAATGACTGCATCTCAAACGATCCATCTGTTAAACTACTGAAGTTTGCAGATGATACAACAGTGATCGGACTCATTCGAGACAATGATAAATCCGCATACAGATGGGAAGTTGAACAACTATCCTTGTGGTGTGACCAGAACTGAACACACTCAAAACCGTAGAAATGGTGGTAGACTTTAAGAGAAACCCTTCCACCCTTCCACCTCTCACAATGCTAGACAACACAGTATCAACAGTAGAGACCTTTAAATTTCTAGGTTTGATCATATCTCAAGACCTAAAATGGTCACCTAACATCATAAACGTCATCAAAAAAGCACAACAAAGAATGTTCTTTCTGCGCCAGCTCAGGAAACTCAAACTGCCCAAGGAGCTGCTGATATAGTTCTACAGAGGAATCATTGAGTCTGTCATCTGCACCTCTATAACTGTCTGGTTTGGTGCTGCAACCCAACAGGACCGACACAGACTTCAGAGGATAATCAGAACTGCAGAAAAAACAATTGCTGCCAACCTGCCTTCCATTGAGGACCTATATACTGCACAAGTCAAAAAGAGGGCGGTAAAAATATTTACTGACCCCTCACATCCTGGACACAAATTGTTTCAACTCCTACCCTCAAAACGTCGCTACAGAGCACTGCACACCAAGACAACTAGACACAAGAACAGTTTTTTTCCGAACGCCATCACTCTACTAAACAAATAATTCCCTCAACACTGTCAGACTTTCTACTAAATCTGCACTTCTATTCTACTAGTTTTTCTCATCATTCCTTTCACCCATTTCCTCCCATGTTGACTGTATGACTGTAACTTGTTGCTTATATCCTAAGATTTTTATTAATATTGCTTCTTCATGTTGTACCACATGATTCTTGACAAATGTATATTTTATTTTATGTACGCTGAGAGCATATGCACCAAGACAAATTCCTTGTGTGTCCAATCACACTTGGCCAATAAAAATTGTATTCTATTCTATTCTAGGGCTACCTTTGAAGAGTGTTCGGAAACTTCAGATCATGCAAAATGCAGCTGCGAGAGCAATCATGGGCTTCCCTAGGTATGCCCATGTTACACCAACACCCCGCAGTCTGCATTGGTTGCCAATTAGTTTCCGGTCACAATTCAAAGTGTTGGTCATGACCTATAATGCTCTTCATGGCATCGGGCCAGAATATCTCCGTGACCGCCTTCTGCCGCACGAATTCCAGCGACCGGTTAGGTCCCACAGAGTTGGCCTTCTCCAGATCCCGTCGACTAAACAATGTCATCCGGTGGGACCCAGGGGAAGAGCCTTCCCTGTGGTGCCCCAGCCCTCTGGAACCAGCTCCCCCCGGAGATTAGAATTGCCCCCACCCTCCTTGTCTTTCGTAAACTTCTTAAAACCCACCTCTGCCGCCAGGCATGGGGGAACTGAGACATCTCCCCCGGGCCTATACAGTTTATGCATGGTATGTTTGTGTGCATGTTTTCTTTTTTAATAAGGTGTTTTTAATGACTTTTAATTATTAGATTTGTTATATATTGTGTTATTATTGTTGTGAGCCACCCCAAGTCTATGGACAGGGATGGCATACAAATCTAATAAATTGAAATTGAATTGAATTCGCCCGAGCTCTGGATTGCCCTCCCATACAATATGCATCTCTTGACACATGCACCAATGGCGTCCAAAGCAAGTCATGGTCTTCAGGAACAGTGCTGTGCTAACGAAGGCCACAACGTGCTTGGGGCACTATCGCCGTGTGCACTGAGAGATGCCTGTGGTGCGGGAGTGTACGGAGCAGCCTCCGTGGCTGGAGCTTAGGTCTACCTGTCCTGCAGACCGCATGCCATCTTCTCACTGTGGCCCCTTTGCAAGCAAGGCAGAGGAAGCCCAAAAAGGTCAGGGATGGACCAAGTGGGCTGCCAGCGGTGGAGCCGCTGCAAACAGCAGCTGGGGGGCACGAGAATGGAGCTGCTGTGAGGGGCAGGGCAGGGGGGCTGGTGGAGCAAGTCAATTACCTTATTTTTGGCCTTTTTTGCTTCTGCACATGCGGGGAAGCAAAGCCAAATTTGGTGAAATCTTGCATGTGCAACTGTCCTTGCACTAGATTTGGCTTCTGTGCATGAGCAGGAAGCCGAATCTCACACTGGGAGCATCCCGTGTGCTGGAAGCATGCACGTGCATGCGCCACATTCCGGGAGCACCAGGCGATGGTGGCCCACCATTGGTTATAAAGCTATCTATCCAAAGTTTCCCAATAGCGGAAAAACAATGAACAAGCAATTTCCAAAAATAAAGTATTTGAATTGAGCATCCTTTAGAAGGCACACGCGAAGATACCTGCGATCGTGGCTGCACGTTCACAACTGAGGGAAGAGGGAATGCACGGCAGAAGCTCTCTCCCTTCCCTGCCTTCCTTGTCAGCAGGAGAAGCCCCGAAACATGAGTAAATCCATGAGATCCTAGCAGCACATTCACAGCTTCTCTTATGGCTGAGGGAGGAGGGAATGTACGGCAGAAGCTCTCTCCCTTCCATGCCTTCCTTATCAGCAGGAGAAGCCCCGAAACCAGTTTCAATCATACGGTCATACTGCATAGAAAGAAAAAGGGATAGAAGATAAGGAAGTAGGATAAAGTTATCAGTTGTCAACATTGCCTGCACAATAATTTCAAATGCTTTTCTTTTGACCAAATTGATTTAAAAGCAGAAACAGCTGGCCTCCATCTAACCCTGATCTTAAAGTTCCAACTGCTTGTTCAAAATCTGTAACTAAATATTTATGCTATTTGGGACAGACTGCCTCTGTTTTTTTTCTATTTTAAAATGAATTGGTCAACTGGTAATCACTAGCAGGTTTCTGCCAGAATGGTAAGGGACGCCACACCGGTAGTAATTTGGATCTGCATGTGCAGCTTTGGGGCTATGGCTTGGACGTCTGTGTGTCCCAGTGAGATTTTGCTTCATTGCATGCAGATCAGATTGTTAGCAACTGGCTCATATTATGACCTTTGCTGTGTCCCATGGATCATGTAATATCCTTTTGCGACCTTCTGACAAGCAAAGTCAATGGGGAAACCAAATTCATTTAATAATTGTGGATTACTAACTTTTCTACTGGCAGTGATTCATTTAACAAGAAAGTGACAAGAAAGGTTGTAAAATGGGTCAAAACACAACAAATGTCTCACTTAGCAACAAAGATTTTGGGCTCAATTTTAGTCGTAAGTCGAGGACTGCCTGTACTTCTCCGACCTATATAACAAGGAATTCCCTTTTCAGTAATTGCTGTTCCTAAGGAAGCCAGCTCCTTTTCTTCCTTCCCTCAAATAATCTTCTTAAGGTAGTTTCCAGCTTCCACACTGATTCCCCACACCTAAATGTCTTTCTTAAATTCCCACTCTCCAAAAATCCCTATCCAGCAGCAAAAAATGCAATGATGGTGCGAAAAGAATTAAAAACTGAACTTGACTGGACTAATCCAGTCAACAAGAATTTCAGTGCCAGTCTCTCTCTCTCTCTCAAAAATTAACATGGGAATTCTCTTTTTAATTGTTTTAAATACCATATTATTCAGAGTATAAGACATACCTTTTTCCCTTCTCAAAGAGGGTAGAAATATCGATGTATCTTATATACTGAATACAGCCATTTTTGCTGTCCCGAAGCCCCGCCTCCGCATCCCATTTTTGTCAAAAAAGGTCCCGTTTCTCACAAAAATGGAATGAGCAAAGAGTTTGGGAAGCCTGCAGAGAGTTCCTGAAGACTGGGGGGCCTCCTGTTTGGTCTCCAGGCTTTAGCCTCCGACTATTGGGCACTGTCTTTTCTCCTTCTCTGAAAGGGCCCTAGATGTTCAGCACAGCCCCTCCTGTCACACCCGCTTAGTCATAGGGGCACAAAACCCCATTCACCCCAGGCTTTGGAGCACCCGGGATACTTTGCCACCAGCCAATCAGAGGAGCAAGCAATGCCTCCCCTTCCATTCTCCCCATCAAGTTTGAATGGAGTTCCATTCTCCACCACTCATCAAGTTTGAATGGAGTTCCATTCCCCTTCTCTCCTCTGCTTGCATCAATTGCTCTCTATGAGTATTTGCAGAAGCAATGCCTCCCCTTCCACCACCACCCGCCCCCACTCTTCAAGTTTAAACAGAGGTGAACGCCGTCGGCCCGGTAGAGCCAGGGGGTTCCAAATTTTATCAGGGGATGCTTCACTACACCCCCCCAACTCCCCCACCACCCTTCCAATGGCCTGGTTGACCCTTAACCTGGCCTTGTTCACAGCTTTAGGTGAGATAGCATTCCGCCAGACCAGTCTGGGGAGAATCTCAGACCACACTATGCGTGTGCCTGGATATGCAGTGGTGATGCCTGCAGATCTTCGCGAACCTGGATGCTCACCGCCAAGCCACTCAAAACACCGAGGTCATTGCGCCCGAGGTGGATCACCAGCAACTCGGGGACTCTCCCGGACCGACACTGCTCAAAAAACAGGGGGCAGAGCCCCTCCCAGCGCATTCCCCTGCGGCCCATCCAGACGACGTCCATCCTGGTGCCCAGGGAAAGCTGCGATCCCCACGGGCCGGAAAACAGCAACGGCTGAAACAACAAACCAAACAATTAAAACGGCCAATACCCGGGTCCCTATCGGGGAAGCCTAATGTATGAACAGAAGGCCGCAGACCTCCAACGGCCGATGGCCATAATGTGGTGATCCGCGAAACCAGCAGTGGCAGCCGCATAGCAGCACCTATCCGAAACGAATGTGTGCCAAACCTGGAGGGGTCAGCACCAACTTGTTCAAGGGCCCGGGTTGTAACGGCCCAGACTTGGTATTTAGTCAAGGGAGCCCCTTCTAACATTCTCCTAACCCGGAAATCACTACACGTGTCGGGAAACCCTTGAGCCTTGGTGATGAATGCTAGACCCGCCAACTTACCCTTAATGGTTTTGACAGTCAGACCACGCTGGTGTAACAGCACCCAGTGCTCCAACAACTGGTCGACTGGTATGGCCAAGCCTGCCTGTAACCCTTGCTAGCCCTGAACTCCAAAATTCCTTACCTGTCCTGCGGTATGCAGCCCAGGTGCTTGGAGCTATTGACAGCCCAATGGCCCGATCTGCCTCCTGCCTCCCTGGTTCTGTAGTCCCGCCAGGCTCCCTAAGATCCCTACAAATTCCTGCTACCTCCCATTCGGCTGGCCACGGCGAATGGCGCCACCTTCCTCCTAGCATCACCCCAAAGCCAAGGAAACCCAAGGCATCGGAGTGCAATGGCAAGTCTGCTTGGAGAAGCAAATCTTGCTGCCAGAAGGAAATCCCGTTAAATCGGGCCAGGAATGTCTGCCATACCCGCAAGTCTTCTCTGGCCCCTGCATTGAGCTGCACACGATGATGGGGCGAGCTTAATCCCTGCATGGAGGAATACAGTCTGTGTAAAAACGCCCTACCGGGAGCAATTACCTGGCATGCGAAGTTAAGCAGCCCTGTGAGCTCCTGAAGCTGTTTGAGGGTTACCTTTTTACGGGGTGAATAGGCCGATATTCCCCTAGGGCTTTCTTGGGCACCACCCAGGGGGGGGGACCCTCCTATTATGCACGGGGGGGGGAGGGGCCCAGGACCCTCCCTTCGTCTACCTCTTTCTTAATCTTAGCTCTAACTAAATCGTCATTACCCAAAACTGACTTCAAATTCTTTGACATAAAGGCCTTACGTGGACCCCGATAAGGGATACTAAAGCCTTCACAAAAGCCCCAAAGGATAGCAGCCGCCCTCTCTGGCGAGTGGTACCCTTGCAGGAGTTCGACCAAGCGCTCAAGCTTGACCGGACTGAGGCCCTTGCGTCGCAGGAACGGCTGGCTTACTTTTGTCCCTGTTTCCACCAGGACGTGTGCACATGTGGGTGGCATGGGAACCCCCACACTTACCGCAAGCATGCCGGAACTTACAAGAGGAGCGTGCACAAGAGCCCTTGGCACTGTACTCAAAACAAAGCTGGGTGGTTCGAACACCCTGCCCCGCTGCAGCGCGGGGTGCAGCCGGCTCCTCCTCCATTAGATGACCGCTATCGGTCCGCTGACCCGACCCGCTCTTACGGGTCGCCTGAAACCATAGGTCGGGCACTTCCCGATCCTAGGGGAGAGAAGGGTCAAAAGCCACATCCGGAATGCCTCATCATAGTTCTGCCAGGCATCCCCCTTGACCTCGAAGTATGCCATGGCAATGAGGTCGATGTATTTAAGTAGCGCCGTAGCCCTACCCGGTTCCTTTTGTATTATAACGGTGGCATAGGTCAAAAAGGCGTACAGCCAAGACCTTTTTGGCCCGATCGGTCCGAGCTTCCTCATCCCTCTCCTTCTTGGGAACCTCCCTATTTAACAGGGTATAGAGGTCGATATATTCTCCCCTCCAAATCTTATCTCTAATCGAGGGGTGCAAATGATATCCCAAGGGGGTTGATGGAAGGCCTACAGGCACCGCCCCCATGGCAGCAGCCATGGGGTCGGTCGAGGTGGCCACACTGTTACTGGCCGTCCCTGCCACAGAAAAGGCCGCCGCAAGGGAAGAAAAACCCGGCACTGTCACCGACCCAGCTACCCCAACAGGAGCTACCTGGGGCCCTCCACTGCCAGTCATGTTGAGCGATGACCCGGTTGGCCCCGAAGATCCGGGCAATGGTTGGAGCCACTGTGTATTAGAAATACTACCCTGGCTCCCCCCCGCGGTGGACCCCGTGTTCACCATTGGCGCCCTGGCCGGGACCAAAGCCGGTTGCACGGTCGCACCCCAAACTTGGGAGCATACCGTAGGCGTGCTGGACCCCAAAGGGGGAGCCATGCCAGCCGGCCCCGCCGGGGGGGTTACGGTGGATAACCCCCGTACAACCGGTGTGGGTGCAATGGATACTGACTCACCCCTGCCATCCAATGGGGCCCCGAGGGCCCCGGCCGCCGAACTGGCATCCTGTACCCTCGGGTCGCTCTGGTCCAGAGCTGGATCTTGCGCATCCCTGCTGACAGGAGGGGCTCCCAATGCTGCCGAGGGCCTGGATCTGCTGTGTGCCCCGAAGGTGGCTTCCCAGCGGGCGTCCATCCGGTCCAGGCGATCTAGTAAAGCGGAAAAAGATTGAGCCGAGATAATGGATTCGGGGGCCTGGGGTGGCTTGGCTGACAGGAGAGGGTTGCGCACGAGGGGAAGGAACTATCTCCCCCGCCTCCCTAGCCCGTAATGAAGGGACCCTCGTCCTCCGAGGGCGAGGACCCAGGGGGCCCTGGGTAGGGGCACGCCTATTGGGAGCCATGTAGACAATCCCTCTAAAATCCCAGGGGTAAAGTTAAGATCGTAGGCCCAAACCAGGCCTGCTCACCCCCAGCCACCCGGAAGGGAGGTCTTGGGGTTCAGGAAACCCTGGGACACTGTTAACAGGGAAAAAACCTGGATGCACCCACAACCCAGGCCAAGACACCCGAACCGGGGGAGGGGGCCCTGGGACCAGATCGCACCACTAGGTGCAGTACTTGATCCCACTACCCTGCACTAAGGCCACCCTTGCCTCGAAGTGCCCAAATCCCCTTGTCCCAAAACAAGAGGCTTATCTTCCTTTACCCTTACCAGCCCACCTTAGTAAAACACCCACCCCCCGTAGAGAATTGGGGGGGGGGCAGGGGGGGAAGTGGTGTGTGTGTATGTGCGTGTGGGGGGGAGGTTTAAACTCCCCTTAAGGGGGGGAGAGAGGCCTGCCCGCTGAGCTAATCAATTAAAGACTTAATTAAATATTAATTATTAATTAAATATTAATTAAATAATCAATTAATCGAGAATTAACTCCACAAAATGTCCCAAATTAATATTAATATTAATATTAAATATTAATTATTAATTAAATATTAATTAAATAATTAATCAATTAATTAAAGAATTAACTCCACAAAATGCCTACTGGGTGAAGCCCCTTCGGCCTCGCTATACCCTATACCTTTGTGAAAGTGAGGGGGGGTGTTAAACTCCCCCTAAACGCGTGGGAGGGGGCTGTCTTACTAACCCCTGACGCAAACAAAATCCCGTTCCTCAATGAAATTTTTAAATTAAATTAATTACAAAATAAATCAATAAATTAAAGAATCAGAGGCCAAAAGGCCACTGACTCCCCAAAACGCCTACCGGGCGAGGCCTCTTAGGCCCCGCTACGATCTACACCCCCACACCCGTCGAGAGAGTAGGCTGCCCTACCCTCTCGTTCCCAAAGTAAAAGAAATAAATAGTAGAAAAGAGTCAGAGGCCCGCAAGCCCCTGACCCAGACAAGCCTGAAAAGGAGGCCTCGATAGACCCCCACCACGTGGTCCGAAGATCGAACAGCAAGCCTCTAGACGCTCTCCTGCTGTTCGCTGGCAAAGGCAATGGGGGTCCCTTCCAGATCGCCCTTTAAATAGGGCGATCTGGGACCCGGCAGGGCAAGCTGGCAGCGCGCTCTCATTGGCGCGCTGCCAAAAGCCGAACTTCCGGGTTCCGAATGAACCCGGAAGTGCTGAGCTCTGAAAAGAGCTGGCTCAGCGTCGTCCCCCCGCCCTGTAGGCAATTTCAGCCGGCGGCTTTAAAAACCGCCGGCTGGGCATTTGCCTGCACAATAATTTCAAATGCTTTTCTTTTGGCCAAATTGATTTAAAAGCAGTAACAGCTGGCCTCCATCTAACCCTGATCTCAAAGTTCCAACTGCTTGTTCAAAATCTGTAACTAAATATTTATGCTACTTCGGACAGACTGCCTCTGTTTTTTTTCTATTTTAAAATGAATTGGTCAACTGGTAATCACTAGCAGGTTTCTGCCAGAATGGTAAGGGACGCCACACCGGTAGTAATTTGGATCTGCATGTGCAGCTTTGGGGCTATGGCATGGACGTCTGTGTGTCCCAGTGAGATTTTGCTTCTTTGCATGCAGATCAGATTGTTAGCAACTGGCTCATATTATGACCTTTGCTGTGTCCCATGGATCATGTGATATCCTTTTGCGACCTTCTGACAAGCAAAGTCAATGGGGAAACCAAATTCATTTAATAATTGTGGATTACTAACTTTTCTACTGGCAGTGATTCATTTAACAAGAAAGTGACAAGAAAGGTTGTAAAATGGGGCAAAACACAACAAATGTCTCCCTTAGCAACAAAGATTTTGGGCTCAATTTTAGTCGTAAGTCGAGGACTGCCTGTATTTCTCTGACCTATATAACAAGGAATTCCCTTTTCAGTAATTGCTGTTCCTAAGGAAGCCAGCTCTTTACTTCCTTCCCTCAAATAATCTTCTTAAGGTAGTTTCCAGCTTCCACACTGATTCCCCACACCTAAATGTGTGATGCCGCGCACCTACGCTCTTCGGCACCCAAGGAAAAAACAGATCGCCATCATTGGCCTAGACAGACTGAATAAGTCAAGAGTGTTATTTAAATGAGGTTATACAGTATATGTCTAAGCATCAATCTGAAATGATTTGGGTCTTGCAACACGAAATGTATGGATTAGTTGGCCCCACTAGACATACACTATGGGTGCATGAGATTATGCCTATCTCTCCATGAATAGCCACTGATTAAAAGCCCAGGTCAGGATTTTTTGATTGGGGAATGGCATCCTTTCTACATTCCCAACTTATTCTCCAAGTGTAGTGGAAAATATCACTGTCCTCAAGAGCAACAGTGTACAAAAAAAAAGGAAAAAAGTTGTGCAAAACAAACTCCTTCACATATAAATACCAAATGAGTATGCCATCTAAAAACAGTAATTGCGTTATCATCTGACCAAATAAAGGATACTTTAGAGCAGTGTTTCCCAACCTTTTTTGAGCCGCGGCACATTATTCATATTTTCAAAATCCTGGGGAACATTGAAAGGGGGGGGGGGGGCGGCTAAAGAAAAGTTTGGACAAAAAACCCTCTCTCTTCCTCCCTTTCGCTCTATTTCTCCCTCTTTCTCTCTTTTCCTTCCTTCCCTTCTTTCTCTCTCTCCATCCCTCGTTCTTTCTTTCTTCCTCTCTTTTTTGCTCTCTTTCTCTCTCCCTCCTTCCCTTCCTCTATGTCTTTCTCTCTCCCTTGCTCTCTCTCTCTCTCTCTGTGTCTCTCTTGCTATATCTTTCTTGCTTTTTTCTCTTTCTTGCTCTCTCTCTCTCTTTCATTGTCTCTTGCTATATGTCTCTTTCTTTCTCTTTGCCTCTCTTGCTATCTCTCTTTCTTTCTTTCTCTCTCTTTCTCTCTCTCTGTCTCTCTTGCTATGTCTCTCTTTCTTTCTCTTTCTCTCTCTCTCTGCCTCTCTTGCTAAGTCTCTCTTTTTATCTTGCTATGTCTCTCTTTCTTTTTTTCTCTCTCTGCCTCTCTTGCTATGTCTCTCTTTCTCTCTCTCTCTTTCTCTCTCTCTCTTTCTCTGCCTCTCTTGCTGTCTCTCTTTTTCGCTCTGTCTCTCTTTCTCTGCCTCTCTTGCTATGTCTCTCTTTCTCTCTCTCTCTCTGCCTCTCTTATATGTCTCTCTTTCTTTCTCTCTCTCTCTCTCTCTCAGCTGACTGCAAGCGGGAACCCTGACGGCGGCAGCTGGACGTGCTGCTGGACGCCGTATATACCAGGCCCGCAGCGCTAGCATGTACGGCGTCCAGAAGCACGTCCAACCGCCACCGTCAGGGCTCCCGCTTGCAGTCAGCTGAGAGAGAGAGAGAGAGACCTCCCTCTCGCCGCCTGGAGCTCCCTCTCACCGCCGCTATCTCCCCACGACTGCCTGCGGCCGCTTCAGCCCCCCCCCACTCCCACCGCCAGTGCCCTCCCGCCGGGCCCCAAAGGACACTTGCCGCCGACGCCAGAGAAGCTACAGCTGGGCGGGGCGCTGCCAGTGTCTCCGATCTGGGGCTCCCACTCGCAGCTGTCCCTCGGCTCCTGCCTGATGCCGCGGTTTCTGGCGCTCTCCTGCTGGGCCCCAAAGAAGGAAGGTGAGAAAAAGGCGCGAAGAATGAACCTCTCCAATCACTTGACAGAGGTTCTAAAAATGGAAAAGATTTAATAAGACATTATAATTATATTGGGATGAATATCTAAATTTTCAACAGCAAAAAAAAAAGACCCTCAAGATTAAACTATTAGTAGAAAAGCTTCGGAAGAAAGAACTTTCTGAGTGTCAGCGTATTGATTCAATGCTCAAAAGGAGGCTCTTTAATGAACAGTCTGCTTCATCTCCAACCCCTTTAACACAATATACACCCTCATTTGATTAGGATGGGACAACTCTCACTTGTATATTAGAGGAGCAAGATTTTCCCACATAAGTTGTAGTATCCACCATTTCTTTAGACCAGTGCTTCTCAATTATTTTCTGTTATGCCCCCCCCAAGAAGAAATAAACATTTTGCGCCCCCCCCCCCAACTCTCCGCCGGGATGCTTGTTTGCAATATTCTGCACATTTTTGCTGAAAAACCTCAAGCAGCTTATCAGTCTGATTGGGGCCTAATGTGTTTAAGTGACACCTTAATTTATTTGGCTTCATGCCGTTCGCTGCCAAAATTTTTAGACACAGTAAACACACTGGTCTTTCCTCGTCTCCAACCGTAGTCACAATGAAACCAAGTGGTACATATATTTCATCATATTTCCTCATCTTAGCTTTCGGGAGACTTTGTCACATTATCTCCACCTCTCTCCTCCTTTCTTTTCACCCATGTTAAATATTTTTCCATGGTGTCTCTTAAGGGTTTGTTGTATGAATGTCGTATTTCTTACTCTGTGCTGTGTGCTATTGTTCAGTGAAAAAAGAACCCCTACTTTGGCAAAAAAAAGCACAATCCCCAGGGTCACATGCCCCCCCGCATTGCTCCACGCCCCCCCCAAGGGGCGCCGCCCCACTACTTGAGAAACACTGCTTTACACCATTTCCTTACTAAGAAGGCCAAAGGTGAAAACTGTGAGAATGCTACACAGCATTCCGTCTACCGGAACCATGGAAGATACATTAGGATAGCATTGATTAATGAGATGAAGCAAGCTCTGCCAAGACTGTGCCGGATGAACAGTTTTCACTCATCGTTTGTTCTGGCCTCCATTTGACTCTTGCCATGCTGTGCCTATGGCTGATCCACAAAAGTACAGAGTCCAATATTTCAGGAACATATTGCCTGTACTAGCTGGATGTCTCCATCACAGAAATGGCATTTCAGTTAATTCTGGGCACACGGTCAAGGAAGATATTTCTCTCTTACCTCAACTCAGTCAAAACTGTTTTAGAATTTTGCAAACAGAATTTTCATATTCTATCAGATTTTATAAAATTGAATGAAATACAACATAGTAAGAGTAGGATTATTAGCAATCCCTATTTATTTTAGTACACTAATCCAACAGTAATATGCTAATTTAAGGTGGAATGGCCAAAAGAAACTGCCTAAATTACAAAAGCAAAACTGATCCTGTCATAGTACGATTATAAGCTGACATGTGTTTCAAGGATTTAATTTTAAAACTATTTAAAACAATTAATACAAAAATTATTCCTTTTGTTTTTTCGGCTTCTATTTGATGTTACTAAATTATGAAGCAAAATCATTTGTTTTTCAACATAAAATCTATTTGGGATTTTGAAATATGTACCCCAAACCAATGTCAATTATTTGCTGGAGAGACGGAGTAACGACACGGACACAAGAGCTGGATTTAAACCGGGTCATTTTTATTAACATAAATTTGCATAATTTATTCATTACTTTGCATAAATTAGCATAATCAACTATGACCCGGAAATGGACCTGCAGGGTCAAACAAATACTTCCGGGGCGGAAATGACGTATGCCAAAACATTCCTGGGCAACTCATGGGCGTATCTCGATGCAAGTCCAGGTGAGGGGCCAGACCATCACCTGCGACCCTGCCATGCTGCGCATGAGGGGGGTCCCACCGGCTAACCCGAATCCGGGAATTAAAGGTGCAGGACCCAAAGACAGGTTCTCCCCAGCTGCTCAGGCAGACACACCCTCCATGAGCTTGCGGAGAACCTGTCAATCATCCCCAAAGATGCCCAAGGGAGAACGCGCGGTTGCTAAACCACCCCAGTTTTCCGCCCCTAACCTGCCACAGGAGCGGGGTCAGATCTCTATCTTGGCCCCCCGACTCCCCCCTCTAGCTGCGCCAGCTCACGCAGAGACCGCTGCAGGTCCTGTAAGAAAATGGCGTTCCCCTGTTCTGACAGGTGAACGCCGTCGGCCCGGTAAAGCCATGGCCGGTCTATTGTGATAAGGGGATGGGCCACTACAACCCCACCTAGCTCCCTCACTGTTTTACCCAGAGCCCTATTCACCCTATGTCTCGCCCGGTGAATGGCCCTAAGGGAAGAGGCGTCCCTCCACACGATCCTAGGTAGGATCTCTGACCACACCACTTGCGTGGTGGGCCATACCTCGCGAAGCCTTCGCAGGTCTTCGCGTGCCTGGATGATCAGCGCCAGGCCTCCCAGCATGCACAGGTCATTGCCTCCTAAGTGCAATACCAGCCACCTGGGTGCGACCACAGGACGCTGCCCACCCAAACCCACCTGGGGACGACCCCAATGAGCCGCCCCCACCATATTGCCGGGCGCAGCCACAGAATGCTGACCGCCCAGCAACGCCGGTAGGAGACCCTCCCACCGCATACCTCTCCGGCCCATCCAGGCAACCTTGACCCACTGCCCCAGGGACAGCTGGGTCCCGATGGCGCTCCTGGCTGCTGAGCGGCCGGCCCAAAAGATCATGCTGTGGCCACACAGCAGCGCCGTCAGTTTTGCGTTAGCCTGGGGACCTGCAAGAGGACACACACAGAGAGGTTACCTAGCCTAAGCCCTGCCTAGGATCCTCAGCGGGCCTAACATAACCCAAATATGCCGCTGACCGCCAGCGGCCGATCTCCCGAATCCGATGGGCCGGGAAACCAGAAAGTGCCGCGCTAGTGGCGGCGCCGATGCGGAACGAATGCGTTCCATAACCGGCGGGATCCATGCCTACCCGGGCCATTGCCCTGGACACTAGCACCCAAAATTGGTAACGGGTCAGAGGGGTACCGTCCCAATGCCTAAACAGGTACCCTTGCCCTGACCCCCGCAGACCACAGTAAAGCTGTAGGGCGACCACCGGACACACCGACTGGTCAGTAGCCGCACTAAGCTGTATGGTAACCCCTCTGTGTAGCTGATCCGTCTTAGACTGCCTTACTACAAGGGACACCCCCCCTTGTCTAAAGGCCAGATCAGCAAACTGGAAGGCACGGAGCGAAGTGTCAGCCTGAGACGAAGCCATGGCCTCGCTGACCCTGAGGGCCCCAAAAAACATGACACAAGTCGCGGCCCTAAAAAGACGGGCCTCGTACAATGAGGCACACAGACTGTCAAAAACCCCGTTAATTAAAGACAGCTGCTCCACCGTCACAGCCCGACGAGTGTCACCAGGGGCCCCCGCTTGCTCCCTCATCCAGCCTTCCAGCATCTTCCGGATGCGAAAGTCACCCGAAAAATCTGCAAACCCCCCCGCCTTGGACAGAAAGGCGAGGCCGGCTAACCTGGACCGGATCGTCCTAACTGACAGGCCACGCTGCCTAAGCTGGACGCAGAACTCGGCCAGGTGCTCTACAGGGACAGGCCAACAAAGCTGGTAACCCCTGCCCTGCCTGAAATCCCCAAACTCCTTACCTGCACGCTGGTATGCCCTAAGGGTGCCGGGCGCTACAGACAAGGAGATTGCCCGGGATGCCTCGTCTCTCCACCACTCTGGATCCCTCCCAGACTCCAGAGGTGGCCGGGGAACTCCTCTGGCAACTCTCGGGCCCACGGGGCCAGAGTCCGAAACCTGGACAACTGACCACGGGACAAGGCATCAGCGACCCCGTTATCCAACCCGGGGACGTGCCTAGCCAAAAATAATGCGTTTAGGGACAAGGACCTGTGCACAAAATGGCGGACAAGCCGCATGACCCTGTCGCTCTTAGAGGACAGGGCATTCACCACATGGACAACCGCTAGGTTGTCACACCAAAAATGCACGGTCTTGTCCCTAAACTGCTCCCCCCAAAGCTCCAAGGCCACTATTAAGGGGAAGAGCTCCAAGAACGTCAGGTCCTTAACCAACGAAGAGGCACTCCATTCCGGAGGCCATGCCGACCAGCACCACTGGTCACCTAACACTACCCCGAAACCACAAGTCCCCGCGGCGTCAGAGCAGAGCTGCAACTCAGCTTCCAAAAGAAGCTCGTGCCTCCAGAAAGACAGACCATTAAACCTGACCAAGAAATCCCGCCACACGCCGAGGTCAGCCCTGACCCCAGCGCAGAGGCGGGTACGATGATGGGGCAAACGAAGCCCCTTCATCGCGTCATACAACCTCCTGGAAAAAGCCCTACCAGGAACAACTACCCGACAGGCAAAATTAAGAATGCCTGCCAATTCCTGAAGCTGCCTTAGGGTAACCTTCCGGCAGCCCAGCACCTCATCAAGCTTCCGTTTAATCTTGACCAACTTCTCTAGGGGCAATCTGGAAGATTGCTCCTCTGAGTCCAATTCAATACCCAGAAAGGTAATCCTGGTGGCGGGGCCTTCGGTCTTCTCAGAGGCTAAAGGCACCCCTAATTGAGCACAAAGGGCTTCGAAGTCCCGCATTAGAGCAAAACATTGCTCCGAATGCGCAGGCCCCGCCAACAAGAAATCATCAAGGTAGTGAATGACAGTACCCAGACCACTTTGCCTCCTGAGCGCCCACTCCAAAAAGGTGCTAAAACTCTCAAAAAGAGAGCACGAGACAGAGCAACCCATGGGCAAGGCTCTGTCCACGTAATAGCCCCCCTCGAAATGGAAGCCCAACAGCTCAAAGTCGTCTGGGTGTATGGGGAGGAGCCGGAATGCCGACTTAATGTCGCATTTACCCATAAGGGCTCCCACCCCACACTTCCTAACCATAGTCACGGCTGCATCAAAGGACGCATACCGGACTGAACACAGCTCGTCAGGAATGAAATCATTCACTGACTCCCCTTTTGGAAAAGACAAATGGTGAATCAACCTAAATTCACCACTCGCCTTTTTGGGGACCACCCCCAAGGGAGACACGCGAAGATTCGGGAAGGGCGGCTCCGGGAAGGGCCCGAGGACCCTGCCCTCGGCCACCTCCTTCCGAATCTTCTCCCTAACAATGTCTTCATGACCTACAACCGACCTAAGGTTGTCAGACATGAAGGCCCTCCTAACACCCATGTAAGGGATCCGAAATCCCTCTGAGAATCCTAGCCAGAGAGCGGCCGCTCTCGGGCGAGGGTGGTAGTCTCCCAACCAACCCTCAAGCACTCGCAAATTGATTGGGCTGGGCCCCTTTACCCCCAACAGGTGGGGGAGGCTTTGGGGGACCCCCGCCCTTCTTTTCCGCCCCCTTCTTGGGGCGGGGACACACGGCTGCGGAATGGTTCCCCCCACAACTCCCGCATGCGTGACGAAACCTGCAAAAGGGACGAAAACACGCCCCCTTTGCGGCGAACTCGTGACACACCAAAGAGGCCCCTTTCCCAACTCCACCCGCCGCGGCCTTGGCCGGCGCGGGCGTCACGGGCTCCTCTTCCATAAAGTGACCGCTGTCGGTCCTATCACAGCCTTCCTTCCCTGACATAGGCGTGGCCTGGAACCACAGGTCTGGAACCACCATATCCCAGGGCAAGTAGGGGTCATGGGCAATACGCATCCTGAACCCCTTATGGTAATACCTCCATATTGTACCCCCATATTCAAAGTGGGCTCTCGCTATGAGGTCGATGTACTTCAGCAAGGCAGCGGCCCTACCCGGCTGCCTCTGAATTACCACAGACGCAAAGGTCAAAAAAGCGTACAGCCAAGAGCTGAAACCTTCTCCCCAGGCACCACCTCCTTGTCCTGCTTGGGGACCTCCCTGTTTAGAATGGAGAAAAGGTCGACATACTCCCCCCGCCAGATTGCCTCCTTCACCGACGGGTGGAGATGATAACCTAAAGGTGTTGCGGGCAACCCACAAGGGATGGCCCCAGGCTTGATGCTGGCAAACGGGTCCCACACCGTGGTGGCCCCCGACCCCAGCACACCAAGCCCCGATGGATACACAAAAGGGGGCGGTGGCATAATTGCCGGCGGAGGAGGGATCCAACCCCCCACCCCAGCCCCAGGTGGGAAAGATACCCCCGGCGCCCCTACTGGCGGGGCCGGCGGGGACCAGACCTGCCCACATGTGCCTGCAGCGGCCCCCATGAAGCTGTTGCCACTTCCCAATGCGGGCGGGATGAACCCGGGACCCTGCACGGGAAGGAGCGGCGAGGTGCCTGCGTGTGGTGCGACCTCACCTGCCCCGTAAGGGGTAGAAGCCATCCACGGGGGGCCCATCCTTGTTGGGCCCTGGAACGAAGACCACTGCCCCGACTGGGCCACCTGCCCGGTGTGGGCCGTCTGCCCGGTGTGGGCCATCTGCCCGGTGTGGGCCGTCTGCGTGGTGAGGGCCACTTGCCCCTCTTGGATTGGCTCCTCTTCGGGGTCGGTGCCCCATGCTGCGGCGGCAGTCGTGGGAAGCCCCTCCGGGCCTGCACCCGACCGCCACCGCTCCAATTCATCAAGCCGCTCCAGGACCCTGGCCCAGGAGAGAGAAGGGGAAACCTCGATTTGAGGGACTGTGGGCATAAAACCCACCCCCCCTGCCGCCGGGATCCCCCCCGGGGGCCCCTCTGCCGCAGCCCGAGCCCGGGCAGACGGCCTGGCAGCCCTCCTAGGCCGCACCGCTGGTTGGGCCGGGAGGGCCTGCGCCTGTCGTTTTTTAGGGGCCATTAACCCGGACTTATAATCTATTTTTTACACAGAAGAGGAGAGGGCGTGAACAATCCCCCCAAAGGCCCTTGCACTCAGCAAGCAAGGCCTGCCCTAATAAGCAGGCCTCAGAGGTGCAAACCCCCCAGGAGGCCAAACCACCACCCCTCCCTACAGTGGCAGCAAGGCCCACCACCAGGCCTTTTATGACCAAGGCCTCAATCCACCCCGTAAGACCCCCGCGGGCCCGCGATGCCCCCAACTGGCAGCACCCCGCCCAACCCCCAATGAGGCAATGGGGCTCCCAACCGGAGCGGAGCCCAGCCGATGCTGGCTCCGCTGAAGAATCAAGGCCTTTCGCTCCAAAACAGGCCACAAAATGGCGCCCGGCACGAGGCTGGGCACAAAATGGCTGCCACGAGCAGACTAACGAATGTCTGCTCGAGGCTCTGCAGTCCGGGCGAAAAGGGAGAGCCCCGGGCCTGCTCGCCCTTATATAGGGCGAGCAGGCCCCGCCCGGACCAATCAGAAGCTGGGCCAATCAGGCCCGAACTCCCGAGCGAAGTCTCGCATCGCGAGACTTCGCCCGGGATCCAAAATGGCGGCCGCCATGAGGGTCCGTGTCTCCCGGTCCCTCCAGCAAAGCCTGCCGCCGGGTAAGTCCGGCGCTGCTATTCTTCCAAGCACCTGTCACATACTTTCCTCAGGTCTGAATCGTCTACTTCCTCTTAGAATCACGGCTGCTCAGAGAACAAACAAAACCATCTCAAACAAAATAACTTGCATTCTCATCATTCTGTTGTGGGAACAAGCATTCCACAGATAACTCCACTAAAGGAAACAGGTCAGGTTGAAACAGAATTGATCTTGTAAGGCCTCAGCACACAATTTCCTCCTTTTGCTAAGGCCTAGATTATTCTGGTTTCTTCTCCCCACATGCCCTCAGGAATCTCACTTAATCAATTGAATTATTTCTTACCACAGCTTTAAAAATCCAGGCTTGCAGCTACGAAAAGGCAAGCAAAGTGTAAAAATAAATGTATGCTCAAGCTCTTGAGAGGCAGAAATTTTAAGCAAGATTTAAACGGGCCAGTTTGAAACATCACATCCTAAGGCACCTTTTTGCTTTCAGATCCAAAAAAGTGCTGCACAGATTAATAGATATCAAGTCAGTGTGTCAATGAACATTGATGTCATAAACCAGATCCATTTATAGTTAGCTTTCTATCTAGAACTAATATATATATATACACTATATTAAAAGTTAAGCTGATGATCAAGACTTTTAGAGAGAGTCAGCAGGCAGGCTGCATTCAGCATTATGGATCTTAATGAATTAAAGTAAATTTAATATCAGAAAAGTGTTTTTCCTTTTCCATTTTTAATATGCAATGATTTTCACATATGAGAAACACAAATTCATTCCAAGATTCAATCAATCTAAATTGGGCCAGAGAGAGTGAGTTTGACCTTAGATTTGAAATAAAGCTTGTTCAGATAAAATAAACCACAGGTTAAATAGCATGGATCAGCTGTTTTTGACAATCTTCAGACTTTTTTAATATCCCTATGCCTGTATTTGTATTTTGCCCCAGAACACTTTTACAAACCAAGGCGCATCATTTTGAAAATGAGAATTAGTTCCATCTAGAAAACAGAAACATTCAGTCTTTCACATATGCATATTTATTTTGTCTTCTGCCTAATGAAAGGTGTCACACATGCCTTAAGCCAGCATTCCCCTAATTTGCACTCAGGTACAGGTAGTAGCTGATGATGCTTTCTCTACTAAAGGTGAAGTAGTAACTTTTCTGACCCGCTTCTTTTATTGCAAATATGGAGAGAGGGGTGTGTGAGAGAAAGAGTATCTGCAGATAGTAGAAAACTATTATTCATTGATGTACGCCCACACCCCCATCTAGAACCCTCCCAGGTTCCTTCAGACAACCTTCATTCCTTGGCCATGAGCCTCCTGAAGAAATTAATAGACAAGAAAGTTCCAAAGGCCAATCAGGAGATCTACTTTTTTCACAGATCTCTTGCACCTTACTTTTTCTTCCAACTTATAACCGAATTATAAACAAGACTGGGAAAAGTAGACCAAAGGTATCAGAAGTCAGAACATTTCTGATCCATTTCTGGAAAACCTTCCAGAAGTAACAGGGACCAAAATAAAACCACCAGGCCCATCACATCTTTCCCCCACTCGTTTGAAGCCCGGTTTTCCACGCTTGACCGACTAGAGATGCTATTAAAATACTCAAAGGTGAAACTATTCCGCGCTGAGAGTAGGAGAGCAGATCTTCCCATTCCGGTCGGAAAGCAGCTCTATCCCCTGGCTTCTGCTCAACCCAGGAAGCGGCCACGGTTAAGGGATGATTCACACGCTCCCCTGAGCACAAAAACACGCCTCCCATTCATTCCCTCACCCACCTGCAAAGAAACGGAAGAGAGGCAGCGGGTCTCCGAGTCCATGCCCTCCTCCTGCACCCGCCACAGGTCCCGGAAGCCCAGCTGCGAGAGGTAGTCGTTTTGAATCTGCAGGGGCTTCTCGTGCGATTCCAGCCGGCGGGCAGTCTCCCCATGGAGCTGGACGTACAAGGCCGGAGGCTGCTTCGGAGAGGCGGCTTCCCCATCAGCAGGGCAGGAACTTTCCCGCAAAGCTTTGCCCTTGCCCAGGGAGTCCGAATGCGGGTCGCCTGGCCGGGAGGGCTGATTCCACCCAGGCCCAGATCCCGCTCCTTCTTCTTTGGCCGCCGTCCGCGGCAGATCCGCTTCCGACGAAGAACTCGACGAAGAACCCCCGCCTCCGCTATAAGGATCCAAGCGGTTGGAGGCAGTCTCGGCGCTGGGGCTGAAACTCTCGGTATCCGACCCTCCCAAGAGAGCGGGGGGCCGGACAGGGAGAAATCGGTGCGGGGCGCTGGGAAGGCCCATCCAGGGCTGCAGTTGGAAGGGGAAAGGCTGGACTGCCCGCTTGCACGGCCGCTCTCCCCTCCAGTGAGAGCCAGGTGCCTGGGCCGGACAGCCGGCGCCTCTCCGGCTCCCAAGCCATTGGCGGCCCCTCGATGGCTTCGGGGCCTTCTCCCGACTGGAATTGGGGTGAAACTTCCCGCCGTGGAAGTCGGAACCTCCGCGGGCTAGGGCAGCGCCTCTTCTTTCCCGCCTGCTTGCAGGAGCAACCCCCCGTCTTCTTACTTAGGGGGCAGGGGAGCCTCGGCGGCCGCCTTCCCTCACAACTGGCCAGCGCTACCCCCGGCCACCCCGGTGTCCGATCTGCAGCAAGCGAAGCGCCACTTCGGCGGCGGTGGTCTCCAGGTTGCAAAGCACAGGGAGCAGAGAGCCGCCGCCGCCATCTACCCGCTGTGGCTGTTACTGGTGGGGGTGGTGGGGATGATAGTAATAGTAGACATGGACGCATCCTCACTGTAGGTCCCGCCACACCCAGTCTCGCTCGGGGGCTTGGAGAGGCTGAAGCTGCCGGGCCGGCTTGGGCAGCAGAACGAGGGTCTTCCAATCTAAGCTGCGCGTCCCCAGCGCGATGGGAGCGGCGGGGGAACAAGACGACGAAGAAGAAGCCGCCGAGAGATTCCTCTTCAGCCAGCCTCTCTGCAACAGGAGGGAGTTGGCGCCGTTGCCGGCAATAGCCGCCACCACCGCTGGAGTCCCGTTGGCCGCTAGCGCCAGGGAAGCGACGAAGCCGGCCCCTCGTTTCCTTCGCCGGTAGTGTTGGTAGCCGCCGACCAGCCCCGTTCTAGCAGCTCCTGCGACGGCTGTTCCATCGTCCCCTTCCAGCGGGCTGGGTCCTCCTGCGCCGTTGCTGCTCTCGAGGCTGGGGCCCGAGTTGCTCGGCCGCTGCCCCTTGCAGATCACCGCGGCCAGAGTTTCTGGGCTCCCGAGCTGGAGTTGCTGCCCAGGTTCGATTGTCGAGCGGCCGAAGCGGGGAGGAGCAGGCCCCGGGATTATGTAGTAACAGTGAACATTCCGTTGGTGTCTCTCAACGTTCCGTTCCTCTCAGCCTTGCCCCCGGCACAGCTGCTGCCGTTGTCGCGAGCGCCATTAGGGACTGGCGAAGAGACTGGCTCAGCGGCGGCAGGCGGCAGCCACCACCTCCTTCCTCAGTCCCTCCCACCCACCCGGCGTGGCCTCTCCTCTCCTCTGGAGGCTCCTTATGAATATTAATTAGAGCAGGCCTCGTACGAAAGGGGGTAATCTTCCGCTTTGCCTCCCTCCCTCGCTCGCTCGTCCTTAATGCTGTTCGAGCGCCTTCTTAATATTCATGAGGAGTGACGACACCCCTCGTGAGTTGGGAAAGGGCGGGGCTCCGGGGATAAATAAAACGTGTTCATTTGCGCCTAAAAGATTGAACGGTGGGAGAAAAATCGACCGAGGAAGAGGTTGCTGGGAAATGTAGTTCTTGAAACGCAGCTCTGCTTCCCGAGGTCTCCCAGTGCAGACTACATGTCCCTTTAGCCATCGCGCCCTCTTCGTTAGGCGGGAGAGAAAAGGCAGTTTCCCCAGGTCTCCTTCCTCTAGCTGCTCGCTCTTTTGGGGGGCTAGTGGAGTGTGTAGGCTTTAGTAGTTCTCCTTTATCTTTCCTCATCCTTATTTGACCTCTACATTCTGCATGTAGTGTGGTGGCTTTAGTTGTCCTTTATCTTTCCTCATCCCTATTTGCTCTCGACCTTTATATATAATTCCATATTTGTTGAGGTTTTCACAGATACAAATGACCTCTGAGATTGCTGCATTAACCTCTATAATTGTCAGAAGTGACCTTGAACTTGATAATACTGGGCTACCTACAGTTTTTTCCCCCCAATGACTCTCCTTAGTGTAAAGAGGCATGTTTGCAATCAATTGTTGCTACAATACTTAACGTAGTTCCATTTAAAACATTTGATGGACTAAAATCTTTTAAGCTGTAGCCTACCAGAGAAGTCTCCCTCATCTGAGACTAAATTAAGATTGATGTAATCAATCAGGCTTATTGCGCCGCCCGCCTGTCACCTTTTAAAACAGCCGCGCGGCTTCCCAACAGTCTCCGAACGCCGGTTCGTAACTCGAAAAAAGTTCGTAAGAAGAGGCAAAATTTTTCTGAACCCCGGGTTCATATCAGGAGTTGTTCGTAAGACGAGGGGTTCGTATCTTGAGGTACCACTGTACAATGATATCAAAAGATCAAGGTGGATATTGTGATCACATGTACAAGTTCCGCTCTGTCATACTTACACTGTGACATCACACAAAGGAACATGAGGGTTGGGGTTTATGTCATAGTGAACACTTCGCTTTCTGATCCATCTTGCATATGTCTATATTTCAGATATATTAAGTGGGAGGCTTTACTGCATTAGCCAAACCACAACTTATTCCCCTTATGCATTTGATTAAGCAGTGGAAATTTAGCAACCTGTATACGTACAAAATGTTGTGAATTCAGAAAACTTCCTTGTGTTAAATGCAATTCATTCATCTCATTTGGAATATTTTTAAATGTTCCAGTAAAAGAACAAAGCAATATTTTGATATTTGGAAATGGGTTGCTATAATTTTTATTGGAATACAGTAAAAAAAAAATGAAAAAAACTTTCCAGTACATTGACTTCTTAAATAATGAAGCAAAACAATGGAGATGGCTTACAGCAGGGATCTCCAAACTTGGCAACTTTAAGACTTATAGACTTCAGTTCCCAGAATTCCCCTGCCAGTGTGGCCGACTAAGGAATTCTGGGAATGCAAATCCACAAGTTACCAAGTTCTGAACAAACTGGAATATGAGAGATATGTAGAGTATGAAGAGCTGGTATCAGTGCTGTCCCAATCTGATGAACTTTGTAATATAGTGCAAGCTCAATATTTCATACCAGCCTTAATCAAATACATTTCAGCCTACCACTAGCCACTATGCTGAATCCTCTGGCACAATGTTTCTCAACCTTTGTAAGTTTGCTTTGCTTTGTTCTCTCTTTTACATCGTTTCATACATAGCTCCAAAAATATACAGGGTGACTGAGTCTCCATTGCTTGTCACATGGACCCTCTACCATTTGTCCAGCCTCCTTCAATTGCTTTTTTTAGGCTTGCAAAGCCAGGTTTTCAGTTCCTTGTAAAAAGCCAGAAGGGTTAAAGCAAGTCTTGTATCAGAGGATATGATATATTTTTTAAAACAATATTTAATTCAAATCCTATATTTATTTCCTTAGTGTCTGGGAAATAATAATGTACTGGAATAAAGCACTAACCTCTAACATAATTTCTGTTTTATAAAAGATTGATTTAGCTTTATAGGCATTCTCAGAAAATAAATGTACCTTTCTCTATAAATTCTGTATAGTAATCTTCCCATGAAGAAGAAAAAATAAATGTTATGGAAATAGGATAATTAAGTTAAAGAAGATTGGTACAATATTGCCAGTTTTGTTCAAGGCAAATGGGTGTTTACTTTCTTGGGTAGCATCCATTTTATGAGAGCACTCTGAAGATACATTGAAGATTTCCACTGCTTAATCAAATGCATCTTCTACCATCTGTTAAGCCCGTTTAATTATTTTAATAGGCATTTTGGTCATAAATAATTATTTTATTTAACTGTAGCCGAACAGAAGTGTATGTTTCATTGTAAAAAAGGTACCCAGCTACATAAGTGAAGGCCACATTGACACTCACCTTTAAAAACAGTTGATATTTCGTTACTCTTTGTACCGGTTTAATCAGATAAGATGTAATCGGATTGGCCAATCTACGCCGTTGTTGTATTTCCTGCAGAACCAAGTATAAATTAACTTAGAAAATTTGCAGATAATTTTTTCACTATAAAAACTGAGAGGAAGTCCTAAATCAATGCCATCACGCTCATCAATTGGCGTATGTATATTTATGCATGACCTATATATTAAAACTGTGAAAGCCATTTCATTACTAGCCAGGCCACCAGGCCCCTAGGGAATTGTAGCTCACCAACGTCTGAAACCACAACTATTTTTTCCTGGGGCATATCAATATAAACCTATCTTTTAATAGGAACAGTTAAATGAAGATCATTCACAAAATTTCTTTATATTTGTGACATGAGGTAATTGGAATAAAATCAGATCATTCTGATGTCATCATATCACAAATAGTATAATGTTCCAGTTTTAGCATAGTGAGCATTCAAAACTAAAATGAAACTAAATCCTGCCAAAAGTAAGCTTTGCTCACAGTGATGAAAAGATCTGTGGGATATTCTTTGAGCAGGGTTCATGTCAAACTTTCATCCATATACTTTCAAAGCCAATGCTAAATTTTCACTACGTGCATTTGCATATATGTACATGCAAATGTGTGTGGTATATCCATAAATATACCTTCAGAGCTCAAGTGGTGTAAATTGCAGCACTATAAACCTATACTTACATCAAAATAAGATCCCGCATGTTTTAAAATGAGTTCGGTGGAATCTGGCATGTTTCTGCAGCAAGTAATGTACATTTCAAATTTCTCTGCCTGCAAAGAAAAAAAAAAGATTGAAATGATTTTGTAAAAAGCTCCATCTGGTAGAAACTTGGCTATTTAAGAATTATGTGAGGGCACTTTTCAATTAAAGCTCTCTCCCTCCCTCTCCCTCCTCCCTCTCTCTCTGTCTTTGTGTCTCTTCTCTCTTGGAAACCTGGCAAGCTCTCCTTTTCCTTTTCTTTCTTCTTGGCAATTTTTTGGAAATTAGGGCTGGCTATAGAACGAGCGCAAGCCACAGTGGAGGCTTTCCTTCAGGCGACTCTTGTCCTCATCCCCCTCCTTCTCCTCCCACAATCACCTGGCTCGTTGTGGCAGGGCTGGGAAGGTGCGCACAGACAAGGAGACACTCTTCAAGTGAGTGCCCACCTCCCCTGTGTATGCCTTTTATGCACTTTCGCCAAGCCTGGCAACTTTCTTGGGAAAGGTCTTCCTGCTATGTGTACCCTCCCAGTCTCACCACAGCTGGCAAGGGCGTCACGAGAGGAGGAGGAGGGGGAGGATCACCAGACCCTTAGTACAGGAGCAAAGTCGTCCTGTAAATACTTTTGTGCAACATTTGTGCTCACGGCAGCCTTTGCCTCCTGCCACTTGGGGCTGAAGCTCGAGCCCCCGCTCGAAATACAATTGATCATTTAGTAAAGGTAACAAAGCCTCTTACCCATGTAACAAAGCATCTGCCAACACTTTCTGGGGTTTCTGCACATGTTTCCAGTTCTTTCAGGAATATGCTGTTTAAAAAAATGAATAGAATTCAAAACAAAAGCATTTTTCCATGGGAAGGATTCTTTACAATTAATTCCAAAATTTTATTTTAAGTTTATTTGGATTCTTAGTCCATTGGTATCTTTTTTAAAATAAATCAGAAGACATTAAGTCACTCTGTTTTTCTAAAAGCAGGGTCATAGATGACTCTCTTCACTCACTTGCTGTGGAATTCGTAGAGTTCACGCATGTTGCTAAAAATGACGTCCTCTTTCTTTGCAATGCCAGGTGGGATGTCTTGAACAATATTCATCATTTCCCAGAGATATGTCTGGTTTTTTAAAAAAAGAAAAAAAAAGAAGGGAAGCAAAGTTGGTTTAATTTTTATCAAGGTATAACCAACCATCCTCAACCAAATATATGCAAAATCAAGAACTTACATCTAAACATTCATGAAGATCATTTATGTATGTCTTCTCCGTTTTGATCAGCTCCGCCATGATGGACCTTTACACACAAGAGAGAGACAACTTTAGACTATTTGCTTCAACATATATCATTCTGAACAGAAATTAAATACATGGGAAGGACTTTACATAGCAAATATATTTGATTAACTCAAGAGCACAGAGTGGATGAGAACTGCAACTAGAAAAAATGTGGACTATTAAGGTCAGTAAAAATGATAATAATTCTGTGCTCTAATTTAATCTTTGCTTTAAGTAAAGGCTAAGGGAAGCAATAAAAATACTGAATAAGACTAGCATGGGTTCCATTATTTACCCTCTCCGGCGGGCAGCCTTCTGCTTTTCTTCATTCTTCATTCTCAGATTACTCTAAATTAAGAAAGGGAAGATGATATCAAAATCAGTGTAAGACCATGAGAAACAAACACAAAAAAAGGGGGGCTATCTAGATAGAAGCTCTAGAAGCCAGATTAAGCCATTCTACATTACTTCAAGCAAAAATAAAAATGCAACACTCACCGATTCATTGGAATTGTAAACAATTCCTAGAGCTTTTTCAATAGACATAGAAAAGGCTCCATATCTGTTGTCAAGTGAGATTATGTGTCTTTTAATATTGGTTGCCCGGACATGCCTCCTTTCACAGATGACATCAGCGATCTGCCTTAGTCTTCATCCGGTCTTTGGTTTGCTATAGGATACACGAAAGATGGGAAGGCGGTAAGAAGAATGGACATTTGGTGCCTCTAATAAATAACAGCCTTTTCACACTATAAATAGAAGATTATCTAACCCTCCAGAAAACGTATGTTTGGGGAAATATGCCTCATTATGCTAAAAAACCAATTTATAATACCACATGTTATTGATAAAGAACACAATAAATTTTAGCCTTTATAGTAGCGGAGACTTTGATCATGTATAAGGTATTCAAAGAGTAATGTAACATTAGCAGTCCTATTATCCCCTAGAGCAGGGGCAGTGATGGGCTCCTACGGAAATGGTCAAGAACGCAGTTCCAGTAGTAAAATTTGGAGCGCCACCCCAAAGCATCCAATTTGCACTGAAAAATGTTGAAACAAAATACATAAGCCATGCCCACAGTGTGGTAGTAAACTTTTGATAGCCCATCACTGAGCAGGGGTGTCAAGCTCAAGGCCCAAGGGCCAAATCTGGCCGGTGGGGTGCTTAGATTAGGCCCATGGGGCCACCTTGGTAACAGTGAAGGAGTGGCCTGCCGTTCTTCTGCCAGTAAACGTGGAGTTTGGGAGGCCCACAGGAAGCCTTCCCAAGGTCCATTTTCACTGGCAAAATGTTGCAGGATGCCGTCCCAGCTGAAAATATATGTCGGGCCACCACAGGCACCCCTGACACAAGTTATGTCAAGCTAGCCACACCTACCCCACCCTCCCCAAGGTAAAAAACAACTCTGATGATGGTCCTCTATGAAATTGACTTTGACACTCCTGCTCTGTAAAAGGATTGTTTCACAGATTCTATTGGGATATATCACTCTAAATGGGGATTAATCAGATGAATGCTAGTAAAAAGGAATTCTTATTTCATAAATAGTGACCTTTTAAACAAATATTCATTCTTTACAATAAACAGTATATATTATCCACTATCTTTCTACTAATATTTGTTAATTTTAAAATGTCTCCATCTATTTACTCCATCAATCACAATAACTCTGGTCTTTAAATACATTGATTTTCAGATCCATTATTCTTCTTATATCTAAAATTTGCTGCAAATCGTCTAGGTTGTCATAGGCATTATTCACATATGAAAATACATATGTGTGCACAATTTTAACCAATTGCCATTGAATATCACAACAAACCTACAATATACAACCAAGTGGACATCACATATTTGGACTTTTTCCTCTTTGGTGTTATGTATTAGCTGAGAATTCTTTAATGCTCACTTGTGATTTACTTTACTTTTATGTATTACTGTATTATGTATTCCTGCCACTGAGCAGCCATAATTCAAAATTAACTTTATCTAGAACTTTTCATAATTTAACCTATTCACCAGCATATACTTTCTCAAAATCATTATCTATTATTCTCATTTGGGCATAGAGTAATTTAATAGTAACCAATTAAAAAGTTGCCTTTAAATGGACTACAAAATGAAATTTAATAAGATAGAAAAAACACTATTACCTCTATAGCATGCTGGAATTGCAGCTGCTGAGCCACTTGGAGAGATGTCGCTGTAATTACTCCACAATTTAAAATGGTCTCGCCATCTCTGATGTATCCCAAAATCTAAAACAAAATGCAAGAAAATAATAATATAGAAGCTTCTCTTCTACATTTGATGGACATGAAATAGAGATGAAAAACGTCAGTTGTCTTATACCTGTTTCACTGTAGACTTGACGCGGCGCAGCTGCACACACTGGAGATATTTCTGCAGGTGTTCCACTGCAAGGCCCAGTTCTTCATGTTTACCGTGCAGGATCGCCACATCCACCTCTTCGATCAGATCGATCAGTTCAACACCTATAACCACACCTATAGGTTAGACCTTCATATGTGGTATACTTCACTAAAACTCACATACATGATCTATTAAAGGATTCACAGCTGATTTTAATTCTGCAATTGTAAAGGGAACACTTTAATTTGATTTACCTGGAGTTATATTCTGTTTAAGTGTTCCCTTTCTTTTTTTGAGCAGTGTATGTTGATGTTATGTGGAGTTTGGTATATGATTTGTATATAGGTATTTGTGTACATACATATTGTTTTTAAAACTATTCAATTAAAATTATTTAATTAAAAAAAGCCAAATCCATAGCAAACGACCGTAATGTTTTTTCCCCTCTTTTCCTTTTATTGCTATTGATTAGTAATTGAACTGGGTCCTTCCATTAAAAAGACACATTCTATTATTCCGGCTAATATACAAGTTGTAGGAGTAGACTTCGCAGTTTAGCTTTCTATTACCGCACCCATTTAACAATTTTCCAAACAAGAGGGTGTACTCACCATGTTGGTCCCCTTCGTGTTGTATTTCAAATGTAACTCGCTTTCTTCTACGAGGAAAGCAATGGCACCCATCCTTTGAAGACGAGATCGCAGGTTTTTGTGGCCTGCAGCAGCAGAATATATCCCTGAAGCGTCTCTGAAATGTCAGGAACCTAAGAAAAGGAATGGAAAGGAGTAAAACCTCTCTGATAGACTCTACCTGCTCTGTGTCTTAAACAAGATCTAAGTATTGCCCACAAGATCATATTCTGCAACGTCCTGCCTGTCGGCGACTACTTCAGCTTCAACCACAACAACACAAGAGCACACAACAGATTTAAACTTAATATTAACTGCTCCAAACTTGACCGTAAAAAATATGACTTCAGTAACCGAGTTGTCGAAGCGTGGAACTCATTACCGGACTCCATAGTGTCATCCCCAAACCCCCAACACTTTACCCTTAGATTATCTACAGTTGACCTATCCAGATTCCTAAGAGGCCAGTAAGGGGCGATTACTAGTGCACTAGAGTGCCTTCCGTCCCCTGTCCTATTGCTCTCCTATATCTCCTATACCTTTCTTCCATTCCTATATCTCTTCTTCTATTCTTTCATTGATACGTTCTATTACTATATCTTCTTTTCTATTCTTTCTTAGATATACAGTGATCCCCGGATTATCGCGAGGGTTCCGTTCCAAGACCCCTCGCAATAATCGATATTTCGGGATGTAGTGGTGCGGAAGTAAAAACACCATCTGCGCATGCGCGCCCCTTTTTCCATGGCCGCACATGCGCAGATGGTGGAGTTTGCGTGTGGGCGGCGGGGAAGACCGGGGAAGGTTCCTTCGGCCACCCAACAGCTGATCTGCTCCGCAGCGCGGCAGCAGCGAGGAGCCGAAGATGGGGTTTCCCCGTTGCCCAGGCAACGGGGAAACCCCATCTTCGGCTCCTCGCTGCTGCCGCGCTGCGGAGCAGATCAGCTGTTGGGCGGCCGAAGGAACCTTTCCCGGTCTTCCCGCCGCCCAGGCAAAGGGGAAACCCCAAGATCGCTTGCCGCTTGCCGCTTGCCCGTCACCCGCTCGCCCGGCCGCTCGCTTGCCGCTTGCCCGTTCGCCCGCCCGCCTGCTCACTTGCCGCTTGCCACTTGCCCGTTCGCCCGCCCGCCCGGCTGCTCGCTTGCCGCTCGAGAGCAAGAGGGGGAGAGATAGAGAAAGAGAGAGAAGGAAAGAAAGAGATGAGAGAGGGAGGAAGAGAGTGTGAGAGAGGAAGAAGCAAGATAGAGAAAGAGAGAGAGAAAGAAAGATGAGAAAGGAAGGGAGTGACGTCATCGGGTGGAAAAATCGCGATATAGCCTTTCGCAATGATCGGGATCGCGAAACTCGGGGGATCACTGTATTATACTATGAGTATCTCCTCTATAACTTTCATCATGTATTTTACTGTGTGTGTGTGTGTGTGTGTGTGTGTGTATATACACACACACACAAACTCACACACACACACAAACACTAAAACCCTCATTGTATATTGAAATAAATAAATAAATAAATAAATAAATAAATAAATAAATAAATAAAAGAAACAGAGAGAGCATTTGGGCCCAGAGAGCAGCTCCTTCTGTGAAATCTAAGCTTTCTGTCTAGAAAGCTTAGAACTACGATGCATTAAACATGATCTAAGTATTGCCCACAAGATCATATGCTGCAACATCCTGCCTGTCAACAACTACTTCAGCTTCAACTGCAATAACACAAGAGCACGCAACAGGTTCAAACTTAATATCAACCGCTCTAAACTTGACTGTAAAAAATATGACTTTAGCAATCGAGTTGTTGAAGCGTGGAACTCATTACCCGACTCAGTGGCGTCAACCCCCAACATTTTTCCCTTAGACTTTCCACGGTTGACTTCTCCAGATTCCGTAGACGTCAGTAAGGGCCGAGCATAAGTGCACTAGTGTGCCTTCCATCCCCTGTCCAATTGTCTGTCCTATATTTTATATATCTTTTCTCCCATCCATATATCCTTCCTCTACTCTTCATTGATATATTCTATTCTCATATCTCTTCTTCTATCCCTTCCCTGATATTTACTACTACACGTTTTTATTCTCCTTAACTTTCAATTTGTATTGGACAAAATAATAACAAATAAATAGATAGATAGATAGATAGATAGATAGATAGATAGATAGATAGATAGATAGATAGATAGATAGATAAATAAATAATCTCTGCCAAGGAGTCCAATCTTGAGGGCAGCCCTTCCCTACCTTACCCTCTCAGTTTCCCCATCCCAGTGAAAGGCTCTTAGACAGACCCATCCTCGAATACAGCTTATCTGTTTGGAACAAATATTGCATCTCAGACATTAACACCCTTGAAAATGTCCAAAGATACTTCACCAGAAGAGCCCTTCACTCCTCCACTCGAAATAGAATACCCTATGAGAGTAGACTTTCAATCCTGGGCCTAGAAAGTTTAGAACTAAGATGCCTTAAACAAGATCTACGTATTGCCCACAAGATCATATGCTGCAACGTTCTGCCTATCGCTGACTACTTCAGCTTCAACCACAACAAAACAAGAGCACACAGATTTAAACTTAATATTAACCGCTCCAAACTTGACTGTAAAAAATATGACTTCAGTAACCGAGTTGTCGAAGCGTGGAAGTCATTACCGGACTCCATAGTGTCATCCCCAAACCCCCAACACTTTACCCTTAGATTATCTACGGTTGACCTATCCAGATTCCTAAGAGGTCAGTAAGGGCCGAGTACAAGTGCACTTGGTCCGGGGTTCTCTCTATGAGAATTTTTTTTGGAGGGGGGGCTTCTTTCTTGCTGAAAAAAAAGTTACTAAAGTTCTGTTCCCGGGTCAGGCTGACCCAAACAGAAAATTCTTCATTTGGGGTGCTTATGTTTGGTCAATTTGAAAACATTTTTCACTTGGAAGGTAGTATGAACATGTCTGCACACAATGAAAAGAAAATTGAACTGAAAAAACTGATGCTTATTGATTTATTTTGATCAAAAAGCCCCCGCCTCCCCCTTTTTGTGATCTTTTTTTCAATTTATAGATAGTTTAGCCTGCAAAATGTGTTCAGTTTTACTAAAGTTGGTGTAAGATTGGTAGTTTGAACATTTCTGAACATAAGCAAAATATAAATGAACTGAAAAAAGTGGTGCTTATTGGGGTTTTTAATCAGAAATAAGGCCTCCCCCCCCCCCGCTTGCAACCATTTTCACTTTAAATTTTTTTAGGCTCCAAATTCGAAATATTTTTAACATCTTAGGCATTGATTTACTAAATAACATTGGTGATCCTCATAAAAATATTTTTTGGGGGGTGGGGGCAAATTTTTTTTGGGCGGGGGAATTACACTTTTACTGTTTCAGATCGTATAGGACCCGGACCAAAAATATTTTTTTAGGAACTTAAATTTGGTCTTTTTTAAAACTTGTTTTGCTTGTAAACTATTTGAACATTTTTGCACACAATGATGTGAAAATTGAACTGAAAAAACTGATGCTTATTGGTTTATTTTGATCAAAAAGCCCCCGCCCCCATTTTTGAGCATTTCGTGTCAGTTTATATTTTTTTAGGCTACAAATCTCCAAGGGATTTCCCCCCAAAAGGTTTGATATACAAAATTGAACATTCCTGATCATAAGAAAAATACAAATGAACTGGAAAAAATTGATGTTTATCGGTTTATTTTCGAATATAAGACCATAGGCTACTTGAGTATAAGCCTATTTGATTATAAGCATGGCGGCCGCCTTTTATGAGCAAAATCATACGACCCTGGGAAACTGCAACCATCATGAATGTGAACCAGTTATCAAGCATCTGTATATAAACTGTGATCATGGGGATGCTTCTGGGAATTGAACTTGGGCTGTTTGCCTGTTGGGCAGTTGCTTTAACCTCTAGGTCACAAGTCCCTATATCAGCTGAACCAGGAGAGGGATTAAATGATTTTTCCTGTCAAATCACCTGGTATACCCAAATATGGAAGGGAGCATACTGCTTTCTTTTGCCTTTTGGCCCCAATCCAGGGCATACTCAAGGAAGTGGGGAGAGGGGAACGGGATGGATGCCTCCTGCAACAGTCTGCTGGCCAAAATGGGGCATGTGAGGGCTGAATAGATGGCCCCTTGAGTTGTATTTTGGCCAGCAGAGTGTTGCAGGGGCACAATGGGCTGCACCTTTGCTATTTGCAAGACAAATATGCTCCCTACAGGGAGTATCCGGCCCCTGAGCCTTGAGTTTGACACCACTGAATTAGTGACTCTGCCAGGTGGATCTGATTTATATTTCACGTTTGTTAAATAATGTATTGAGTTAGAAATTGATTTACTTTAAATAAAAGAAAATTTATAATCCTATTTTTTTCTTAGATCTAAGATCGACATTATTTTTATGACTTTCATGAGTTTTCTGTCACTGTAAACACCTGCATCATACTTGTGTGAATATCAGGATAAGTCATATTGTCATATAACCAGGAATTTCTTTCTCCTTTAATGCTTTTCATCTTATTTTAGCTGAAAAGAGAAATTACATATGAGAAATTTGTGGACTGGGTCAATCCAGAGAAGATGATCCCAAGAGAAATTGAACTCTCCTTTCCCAAATTTAAATTGGAAGAAAAATATGACCTGAAGCCTGTTCTGAGAAGCAGGGGAATGACAGATGCATTTGATGAGGGCAAGGCAGACTTCTCTAGAAGATCAATTAACAATGATTTAGTCATATCTGAAGTGGTTCACAAATCATTTGCAGAAATCAGTGAAGATGGCACTGAGGTACCGGCTGCCACTGGTGTAATAATGGGAATCAAGAGTGTAGTTCTTGCAACTGAATTCAAAATTGACCATCCCTTCATCTTTATTGTTAAAGACCGATCTAAAAAGAGCACCATGTTCATGGGTAGATATTCTTCTCCATAATGGGTGCATCCAGAATATATTGGTACGATGCTTTTTACCCTTAATTCCTCAACACATTTCTTTAAGCCATGTTTTACTGAGCTTTCACTATCACTATCACACTTACTATCTTCTCTGTAATTAGGATAGAGATAGTTACTTTGTAATACTCCATAATACTGTATTTCACTTCTTTCCAGAATTATTTTTAATCAAGTCAAGAAAATAAGTTTTTAGTACAAGTGTTGTGACTGGGAGATATAATCCTGCCAAATTGCTTTGTTTATATAGGAATGTGGGCTGCGGGGGAATGGTTGCTAAGCATGAATCAAGGTATTACAACACAGATGTAACTATGTATTTGTTCTGTGTACATTTCAATGTGATGATGCAAGTACAATCAGCTCAGCTTCCATTGTGACTTCATGTTTTGTTATTTGGGCGATGTCATGGCTAGTTGTAGATGCCGCTGCTTGGTTTATCATAGCAAATGTACACAGTGATAGAATGAGCACACACATATATTTTTGTGATTATCATTTAATCAAGCAGTTTGAGTCTATTCTTTTATTTGAATCTCAAATATCTACAAATGATATGTACTGTACCTTATATAATTCTCATTTTGGTGCAGTCTTTCAGGTAATCAGAACTGAAATAAAAAGCATTTGATTATGTTGCTTTCAGATTTATTTAACAGCTGGTATAGTAATAGACCCTTTACATCAGGGTTCCCCAAGCACTGCTCCACAGCCCCATACTGGTCCATTGTCCGTTGGGAACTGGCTCACACAAGCAGCATAGAAGCGTGGAAAGCTTCATTTGTATATGCATGGGATTAGATTGAGTGCACACACCATTCCCCTCCCCCACCCCCCACCAATCTATGTAGTCAAAAGTTGGGGACCGCTGCTTTATATTACTCAGCTCCCATATCACTGAAATTCATTATACCCAGATTGTATTTTCAGGTAGTCCTTGACTGCAATCAAGCCCAGAATTAGAGTCTTAAGTCATGATATTATATGACCAGATTCTATGGTATGATAGTTACAATGATAGTCATTAAGTGAACATGCATTGGGTAAAAAAATCCATTTCCCCATATGGACAGTTTTTGCTCAAAGTGGGAAGTAAAAGCTGGAAACTAGGAAAAAAATCACAGAAAACGTGAGCCAAGAATTATACTCTTTAAGTTTTTGCGTAAGTCAAGATAGCATGTGGCCAGATTTGGTGCTATGATAGTTATTACTTAAAACATGTGCTTGCTAAGGAAATTTTCCCCAATGGGCATTTTTTGTTGGGGACTGAAAGCTGGAAACTGACAAATAAATAAATAAATAAACCAATTGCAAATTGTGGTTATGAGACCATGGGATGCTGCAAATAATCATAAAGATATGTCAATTGCTGACTAGCTTAACTCTGAAATGACATCTTAAGTAGCTCTGGGGAGGTAACTTTGTTAAGTGACCAGTTGGAAGTCAATTATGACCTGTAGGATAAAACAAAAAATATTGGATTAATAGGATGCAATAGATATCCATTTCAGTGAAATGTACATTCAATTCAATATTTTAGTAATGAATATGGCAAGTTGGATAAAAAGATTGGTGGTTATTGCTTCCCTTCTCTCTCCATCACAGCATGGCATAACCCACTGATCCATCTAATTTAGGGATGTCAAACGTAAGGCCTGTGAGCCAGCCCAGGGGAGCCAGCTGGGAGATAGCAAAGGACCAGCTTGTGGTGCCTCTGGCAGCCAAAACAGGGGAGAGTGGTTGTGCGCAACTCCCACATGCCCTATTTTCAGCCTGGCCAGCTTCCTGAAGCACTTTGCTGGCCAAAATGGGGCACAGGGGCTTCAGCTGCCCAGACCGAAAATGGGATGGGGGAGGCATGCACCCCCGCACACCATTTTGGCTGGCATGGTGGTGCAGGAGGCATCCATCCATCTCCAACACCCACTGGCCTGTGGAGAACTACAATGCTGATCCGACCCTCAATGAAATCCAGTTTGATATCCCTGATCTAATTCCTTTAAAATCTTAACAACATTTACCCTTTCTTTTTTGGCTGCCACATCCTGAGGAAGGACTTATATTTGGATTTATCTACTTATGAGAGAGTTGGATGTAGTGGTTAAGGTATCAGATTAGAAGCTGGGAGACCAAATTCTAGTTGTGCGTTAGACATAAAGCCCGCTGGGTGACCTTGGGTCAGTTTTAGGAAAGAGGCAAAGATTTCTGAAATGTTTCCAAGAAAACTACATGCATTAATCCAGGAGGTTGTCAGGAGCTAACACTTTTCAAAATCATGCCACAAAGACACAGAAAGATCTATCAAACAACACATTAATTGATTAAATATCTTATTTGCAGTTATATGTATGAGACACTGAACAGTTGAAAAAAATGATACTTAAATAATCAGTGTGCTCATCAATGCAAAATGTTCCATTTGCAAGTGGCACATGATTTAGACAATGTATGCTTATTGAGCAATTTGAATTAAATGTCTATATATACGGCAGAGTTTGCCAATATAGCTGATTGTACTCTTTCATAAAGAAGCAGATTGCATAAAGGGGACTGGAGTGATTGGTGCTTTTCCGCTTATTTTTTATAGACTTCTGCCATTGCAACTAGTTCTTTCTTGGTTCCTCCCATCCTTTTCTCAGCTTCTCCACCCACTCAGTCAGGGATATTGAAGTGGGGACCTCTGTAGATAGCTCCGACATAGAAACAAATACTTGGCCACTGGTAATCTGGAAAGGGGTTAGCTCCGTGCTGTTGTGGATGGCGTTGTTGAATGCTACTTCTGCAAATGACAGCAGCTCCGCCTAGTTGTCCTGCTGGTAGTCTACATAACAGTTGCTACGAGATGGACGCAAAGCTCTCTCATGTTCAGGGCATCCAGCATATGTTGCCTCTGATCTCCTCCACCCTGGGACTGAAGACATTTCCGTACCCATGGAAGGCTCCTCCACTCACCCCTCCAATCGTCCCTGGCAGTGAGAACTCACCCCTCCAATCGTCCCTGGCAAGGCCTGCTCCAGCAGAGGGAAGAACTCCAAGGCCAGCTGGGCTTCTCCTCTTTCAGGTTTCTGGGCAGATTCACTTTTGGATTGTTGAAGGGGTAGGATTTCAGTGTGCTTGCCACTTCCCTCTCAATTTTCCTGAGTTTTACACCACCCCGTGTCATGATGGTGATGGGCTCAGGACCATGGATAGCTCCCCACGGTGGGGGTACCTGGATCAGCATTTAGATGAGATTCAGGTTATTGTCAGCATTCCAAAAAGCATTTGAGAAATAAATCATATTCCCAGGCTTCACCTTCTCCAAAGTTCCAATTTATTAACAGAGCCATGTTCAACACAATTGGAGAAACCTGAATCTAACATACAGGGGTATCTCCACCTGGATTAGAGTTCATTTATTTTATTTATTTATTTATTAGATTTGTATGCCTCAAGCCCATGACATGAACCATTTATTTTCTGTCAGAGTAATCATGCAACACCCAGTAGCTTCCATTCCCACTGTGGAAAAAAAGTGGGAACCTAAAAATGAATGTGTCATGACATGCAGCCATCCCCCTCCCCCCCAGTTCCCACAGCAAGAAACATTCCAAAAGAACATAGTATGATGTGACAGGCCAAAACCTCCAAGCACTTTGTCTCTGGCCTGACCAAGAGTTTGTCAATATTAATTAGATAGCTGATTGAATTCTTTCATAAAGTAGCAGATTAAAGTGCCACTTAAAAATCATACGTTACCTGTTTGCCTGTAAATAAGGCATCCCCTGTTAATAGGCCCAATCAGGCTTTTGAGTGCATGGCAATAAGTGCTTATTTCAGGATTCAAAAAAACAACAACATAAGACAGGGACTTATTTTAGGGAAAAAACAGTAGTTATAAGGAATCTCATTTGCATAGTAACTGTAGATTAATATCTTTCCCTCTGTACTTAGCATGAAGATCAGGTTCATAGTGATTAACATATGTAGCATTATTTACAAGGAAGATATCAACATCCTGTCAAAATGATTTACTGCTTCCTTTTCCCCATGATTCCTAGGCAAACAGTGTGGCTAAATGAACCTGTGATAAAAGGGCATGCATGCCTATTGTATCATGCAATGTTTGACATCAGTATTATTAAAAATAATTTTGGTTGGGAACATTACTTTTGTTGTTTGCTTATTAGATTTGTGGGCCTCTCTGGTCATAGTAGATTGAATGGCATACAAACCCAAGATTGCAATTTAATTAAAAATAAATGAAGTAGCATGGTTGTATTACTCTATCTTTCTATCTATCTATCTATCTATCTATCTATCTATCTATCTATCTATCTATCTATCTAATAAAGGATATATGTGCTGTATGTATGTATGTATGTATGTATGTATGTATGTATGTATGTATGTACTATATGTATCTGTTTTCCCCCCAAAATAAGATCCTGTCTTATATTTTTCTGAACCCCAAAATAAGCACTTGGCCTTATTTTTGCGGAGGTCTCCTTTTGCTGTCTTACCTGATTTCCAGCTCTGTCTCTTTAATCCTAGCCAGAGAAAATGGCGGGGATGGCCTGCACATGCGTTTAAATATTTTTGAGGAGGGCTTATTTTCAGGGAAATACAGTATACTGTATATGTGTATTCTAGCATAACTCCGGAACACCTGGAGCAATTTCAACCAAACTTGGTACACAGATGACTTACTTCCTGAGACAAACAATGTGCTGTTAAGACACGCCTGGGGTATGTATGAGTGTGTATCTGTGTGTTCCAAGATACCTCTGGAAAGCCGGGGCCTTTAGGGAGAGTGAGTAAGGCATCTAGAGTGGCAATTGTTCACAATGTCAGAGGAAGAGAGCCTGATTAGGCCAGTACAGCAGTAGGCCTATAAAAGGAGTTGGATTAGGCCAGTTCAGAGGCCTTCGATTGAGTGTGCTCCCTCAGACAGTGGGCCTTTAAGGCCTAGGCCTCCTTCACATAATAGGCCTGTGAAGATAGTAGGTCACAATAAGACCAGTATCAGGTTGCTACCGGTATGGATAAGGACGGCCTACCAGTAGCGAAAATTAAGTTGCACTTGCACTTGTTGTGGGCACATGTGCATGTCCCAGCAAAATCTCACAAAGGGACACACCCACACATGAGATTTCAGCTAATTTTTTGCTTCTGCGCATGTGTGAAAGCAAAAAAAAAAAAAAAAAGCCAAAATTTCACACGCATGTGCGTCCCCTCGCAAGATTTTACTTCTTGTACAGTATAATTTTTTTTATTTTTCTCCACCATGACATAAAACAATATATGGTTATAAACACAACAACAATGCTTTAAATCAATCATATACAAACTTTTCTTTTCTCATCACTCGCTCCATGGAGGGTCTTATCTCTCTTCCCATATAAAGTTTTCTGTTAATTTTATACATTATTAGCAGTTCTTAAAATTCTACATTAAAATTTTTCCCTCACCGTCTTACTACTAAAGGTTACAACAATGTAAAGAATAATAAATCTCTTTTTTTAGGGGGGGGGGGTATTTCAATTATATTTTTATTTTACACAACTCCAGCCAAATAATACTGACACATTTAAAAAACTAATATTGATGTTTTCCAGTATCTAAAAATAATACAAAATTAAAACATTCACATTCTAGGCATCTTTCTTTTCTTTTTTTCTCCCTCACTCAGTTTTTAATCTGTTATATTTTATTGCACACTATTACAAAGAAGTAAGATAAGTCTTTTATCACATTAAAGTTTAAGCACTTGGAAATAATTAGATGCATAAATCTCTTTTATCTAAATTTAATCTTATATCATATAATTGATTAAAAATTCTCCTATATATATGTATCTTTAGTAATAGAAACTATTCATAATATGTAACCTACATCATAAAATAAAGTTCTATATGTTTAAATATAAACAATAAGTAAATGTTGTGTTATATCATTATATAGTGCTACCACCATTTCTCATCTTTGCCATCCAGCTTGCAAAGCTTGAATCAAATTCACTGTTTCTATTTTTCCAAAATTAAGCAATTACTAATACATACATAATGTAGCTCTTAATTTTCTATCCAATCATAAAACTTCCCCCAAATTTTATAATAATCAGAGTCTTGTTTATCTTTAAGTTTCAAAGTCAATCTACTCATCTCTGCACAATCCATAATTTTTCTCAAAGATTTTACTTTTGTGAATGTGCAGAATGGGACATGTGCGTGTGCCCGCAGCAGAAGTAAAGCTGGGTGTGCAGCACACCGTTAGCAGTGGAATTGGGAATCTGCCCCTGTCAGACAAAAGCTTTGACATCTATAAATACCTGGGCAGTGCTGGGTTATCACCTAGCAGCTAGCTTACTCTAAATTTCTACCAGTAAAGCCAGTGGAAAGTTGCTGGCAGAATGAATAAACAGAAAGTGAATCCTCAGAAATGAACCATCCCTGCAGAGGACAAGGTCAAAGTTCTCCACAATATTGTCAGCCGCCCAGAGTGGCCAATAAATTAACTAAATGAACAAATAAACAAACAAATAACTTTCTGATGTAGAGTGGCCCGAGAGAGAATGACTAATCACACAGTGAGATGACAATACAATACACAGGAACTGGGTTTTCCTGACTCTATTTCAGTGTCTGAACAATTGCACCACACTGCCTCTTAGTGTTTACATATATTAATAGCTTATATTATAGACTTTATTTGCTTTTATTTACATTGTTACTTAACACTTTGAAATACTTATTTCTTTCCCCAAAACAATAATTTTCTTTCACCTTTATTCAATTTTGTGCTGACACAATTGTTTTCTGAAGAGGTTTTTTTAATGGTGGGGGAGAAATGAAGGATTTGTGGTTAATGTTGTAGTCTGTAACTATTTACACAGAATGGAATGGAAGGGAATGGAATGGAAGGGAAGGGAAGGGAAGGGAAGGGAAGGGAAGGGAAGAGAAGAGAAGAGAAGAGAAGAGAATTCTTTCTGGGCCAAGTGTGGTTGGACACACAAGGAATTTGTCTTTGGTGCATATGCCCTCAGTGTACATAAAAGAAAAATATACATTTGTCAAGAATCATGAAGTACAACACAATGATTGTCATTGGAGTCAAATAAGCAATGAGAAAACAATCAATATTAATAAAAATCTTAAGGATACAAGCAACAAATTAGTCATATAGTCATGAGTGGAAGAAAATGGGTGATAGGAATGAGGGGGGGAAACAGTAGTAATAGTAGTGCAGACTTAGTAAATAGTTTGACAGTATTGAGGGAATTATTTGTTTAGCAGAGTGATCGCATTGGGGGGGGGGGAAACTGTTCTTGTGTGTAGTTGTCTTGATGTGCTGTGCTCTGTAAGTGATATTTTGAGGGTAGGAGAAATGAGCATTGCTGCATTCAGTAGGGTTAGGGCAGTGGTGGCAAAACTTGGCATGTTCAAAAATTTGGAAAATATTTAACTTTGACTCTTCTCCCTAAATAAAAGTGAAACTATTTTCTGTCTTCCCGCCACCTGGAACACCTTGAAGACTGACATTTGGTTACAGTGCAAAGGCTAGTCCTGAAGTAGAAGTTCAGGCCTTGATTTTAGTTCTAACACCACCAGTGGCTTTGAAAAAGACGATCTTGATCCATTTTTCAATGCTTACAAATGTTGGGGAAAGGCTCAATTGTCTCGTGGCCCAATGCTCCGGAGGATTTGCTACATGCTATTTAACGTCAAGCATTTTTTCTTTCTATTAACACTTTATTTATTTATTTTATTTATTTATTTATTTATTTTATACAATACACAATGAGGGTTTTAGTGGGTATATATCTATATACACATAGTAAAATACATGATGAAGGTTATAGAGGAGATACTCATAGTAAAATATATCTAAGAAATAATAGAAAAAAAGGTATAGTAATAGAACAAAGCAATGAAAAAATAGAAGAAGAGATATAGGAATAGAAGAAAGGTATAGGAGATATAGGAGAGCAATAGGACAGGGGACGGAAGGCACTCTAGTGCACTTGTACTCGCCCCTTACTGACCTCTTAGGAATCTGCATAGGTCAACTGTAGATAATCTAAGGGTAAATTGTTGGGGGTTTGGGGATGACAATATGGAGTCCGGAGTTCCACGCTTCGACAACTCGGTTACTGAAGTCATATTTTTCACAGTCAAGTTTGGAGCGGCTAATATGAAGTTTAAATCTGTTGTGTGCTCTTGTGTTGTTGTGGTTGAAGCTGAAGTAGTCACCGACAGGTAGGATGTTGCAGCATATGATCTTGTGGGCAATACTTAGATCTTGTTTAAGGCGTCTTAACTTTCTAGGCCCAGGATTGAAAGTCTAGTCTCGTAGGGTATTCTATTTCGAGTGGAGGAGTGAAGGGCTCTTCTGGTGAAGTATCTTTGGACATTTTCGAGGCTGTTAACATCTGAGATGCGATATGGGTTCCAAACAGATGAGCTGTATTCAAGGATGCGTCTGGCAAAAGTTTTGTAAGCTCTGGTAAGTAGTGTGAGATTGCCAGAGCAGAAGCTACGTAGGATTAGGTTTACAACTCTTGAAGGTTTTTTGGCTATATTGTGGCAGTGGGCTTTGGCCACTGCAGCCTCTGAAAAACCTCACAAAAGCAGTTCCCATTCTTATGTAATTGCCAGATACACAGGACGGCATGCCTCTCTCGCAACTACGGGAGAGGTCAGAAGCTGCACAAGAGCACACCTGATTCTCACATGGCCTCTGTAGACTATGAAAATCATGAGAACGGGCCATGCTTTCAAGAATAGCAATTGTTAAAAGAGTCAAGGAAGAGTTATATGATTATCATAATTTAAGAATATCATCCTAGCTGATATGGAGACTTACTGTATTTCTGGCTATGTATAGAAAATAACTTTCATCCCCCCTCCCCCCAAATTGATCTCACCTGCCATTTAAGGGAAAGCTGACTGCTGCCACCCTTGATGAGGGAATGGCAGGGATGAATCAGGCATTCAAATTAAGTCTTTAGCTAACTTAAGGGGAAAAGAATAGAGCGGGCAGTGACAGTACTCCAGCCTTCAACCAGAAATCCTGGATCATACAATAACATGCTGAATTTTGAGGCTTCCGTTTGTAGACTGTGTGCTACAAACCCTTGCTTAGTACATTTTTACTACAATTTGCAAGAAGTATGGATGCAATGGGTTATATTGAAGCAGTAGCTTCTTTAGAGGTTTACCCAGCCAATTTATTGATGCAGAATTTGACTATGTCACAGCAATGCGGCTTGATGGTGTAGTTCAGGAGTGGGCAACTATGGCCTCTTTATGACTTATAGATTACAACTCAGGTCATGAAGCTCAGGAAGTCTGGGATTTGAAGTCCATAGGTCATAAAAGGGCCATAATTACCCATCCCTGGTGTAGTTGAACTTACAATTCTCCTCGTTGAACTGTTTCAGGATAGTGTGATTGGGGAACTTCAAGGAAGCAAAGTCAACAGGACCCCTACTTTGTTATCCTCTTCTACTGGCTTAGTCGCTTTTGTATTCCCTTCCCTGACAGAATTTAGCAAATGGGAAAAAAACATCAACCTTTCTATTTCAGAATTTTGGAAATCAGTAAAGAACACAGAGAACGTTTTTTTCTCTTTTTTGAAACTGGAGGAAAGAGTGCAGTGGAAGGAGATCCTTTAATATAATGAATGGTGATAGAGAAATATCACAAAAATACCACAAAAAAGGATATTTGCTGAGGTGACTGATAGCACTAGGACAGTGATGAATTATTGATAAACAAATATGTAATAAAAAAATATAACTCAGTAAAGTCTAAGATCTGGATGGAAAGTATTTGGCTTAGTATACAAATACTTCAACCCCACCTTCTTCCAGGAAGCTTTTCTCTCATTTCAGTCTAGCCTTGCAATTTGGTCTCCATCCAGGATTCCTCTTAGTTTAGTTCATCTTAGTTGAACCAAAGCCTGCCAAGAGCCTTTATTGCTACTGTGATCAATAAAAGGGACACACCCAAGACAGAACACTTTTGAGAACCTTTTGAGAACCTTTTGAGAACTATCGCCTGTGAGGCCACGCCACACCCTGTTGCAGGGGTCCTCAAACTTGTCAACTTTAAGACTTGTGGACTTCAACTCCCAGAATTCTCCAGCCAGCATAGCTGGCTGGAGAATTCTGGGAGTTGAAATCCATAAATCTTAAAGTTGACAAGTTTGAAGGCCTCTGCCCTGGAGGTTTCCTTTTAAAGGGATGGCGAAACCCGACCGCTGTTCCCTCAAACACGGGCTTAAGCAGCACATTCGCGCCTCGCCCCACCGTGGACTTTCTCCCTTCCCCGCCCTGGCCTGGGAGGATATTGCCGAGGAAGCGGAAGGGAGGAAGCTTGTAGGGAAGCGGCTGGGAGCAATTCTGCTCCGGCCTCCAAGTTGCAAACTGCTTGTAGAACGCTGGCCGTGGAAGGACGTCTCCTTTCGGCCTCTTTCCAGAAAAGTTGGTTTAACCCTGCTGTTCTATTCGGACCTGTGAGACCCGAAATCAAAGTTTGAGACCCTGTAAAACATTTTCCCTGCATATCTGAAACTTGAAATTTCATGACTTTTCATCATTTCAGGGGTTCTCTCTATGAGATATTTGTTTTGGGGTAGGGGGTTTCTTTCTTGCAGAAAAAAAAATAGTCACACTTGTACTGTTCCTGGGTCACCCTGACCCGGACCGAACATTCTTCATTTGAAGTGCTTATGTTTGGTCAATTTGAAAACTTTTTTCACTTGGAAAGTAGTCTGAACATTTCTGCACACAATGATATGAAAATTGAACTGAAAAAATTATGCATATTGGCTTATGTTAATTATAAAAGACAGACCCCCCTTTTATTTGTGAATTTTTTTCAATTTATAGATAGTTTAGCTTGCAAAATGTGTTCACTTTACTAATGTTGGTGTGGAATTGGTAGTTTGAACATTTCTGAACATAAGAAAAATATAAATGAACTGAAAGAAATTATGCTTATTGGTTTTTTAAAATCAGAAATAAGGCCTCCACACAAACACACACCGGCTGCTTGCAACCATTTTCACTTTAAATTTTTTTTAGGCTCCAAATCCAAAATATTTTCAATATCTTAGGCATTCATTTACTCAATTTAACATTGCTGATCATCATAAAAATATTTGTGGGGGGGTGGGGGCTAATTCTTTTCTGGGCAAAGAAAGAAATCACGTTGAGTCTGTTTTGGGTCGTATACGACCTGGACCAAAAAGAATTTTTTTAGGTACTTAAATTTGGTCTTTTTGAAAACTTTTTTCACTGGGAAAGATGTTTGAACATTTCTGAACGTAATGATATGAAAATTGATCTGAAAAAAATTGAGGCTTATATTTTTATTTTGATCAAAAAGCCCCTCCCCTCATTTTTTCTGAATTTCGTGTCAATTTATATTTTTTTAGGCTACAAATCTCTAAGGAATTTTCCCCCAAAAGTTTTGATATACTAAACTGAACATTCCTGATCATAAGAAAAATAGAAATGAACTGGAAAAAATGATTCTTATTTGTTTATTTTGGCCACAAAAGGGCCATACACACCCTTGCCCTTGCTGTGTACCATTATTTTCACTTTTTATATATATTTGGATAGAAATATTTGGAATATCCTTTTGAAAAGCAAGCACATGATAGCCAGACAACTACTTTTATGAATGAAATCCATTTTACTAAAAACAAGTATGTAAATTTGAAATTAACAGCATACTTTTTATAAAAATTGAAATAATTGAACACGGGGGGGGGGAAGACATTTATGTGCAAAATAAACAAATATGCATCAATTTTTCCAGTTCAATTTTCATATCATTCTGTTCAGAAATGTTCAAGCTACCAATCCCACACCAGGTTTAGTAAAATAGAACGCATTTTGCAAGCAAAGCTATCCATAAATTGAAAAACATTTCACAAAAATGGGGGGAGCGCATTTTATCAGCAAACTAAATCAATATGCATAATATTTTTCAGTTCAATTTGCATATCATTGTGTGCAGAAATGTTCAAACATGTTTCCAAATGAAAATAGGTTTCAAAAAGACCACATATAAGTACCTAAAATGAACAATTTGCGGTCCAGGTCACATAGACCCAGGAACATAACATTTGTTTTTCATAACACTTGTAGTGTTCGGGTCTATTGGACCCGAAACAAAAAAAAATTCTTTTAGGTACTTGAATTTGGTCTTTTTGAAACTTTTCTCACTGGGAAACAAGTTTGAACATTTCTGAACATAATGATATCAAAATTGAACTGGAAAAATTGATGCTGAAAAAATTAAAAGGGGGAGGGGGAGGCTTTTATGTGCAAAATAAACAAATATGCATCAATTTTTCAAGTTCAATTTTCATATCATCATGTTCAGAAATGTTCAAGCTACCAATCCCACACCAGGTTTAGTAAAATAGAACGCATTTTGCAAGCACAACTATCCATAAATTGAAAACAAAAATCACAAAAATGGGGGGCGCACTTTATCAGCAAAATAAACCTATAAGCATTACTTTTTTCATTTCAATTTTCATTTCAATGTGTGCAGAAATGTTCAAAGTTGTTTCTAAGTGAAAAAAGCTTTCAAAAAGACCAAATATAAGTACCTAAAATGGTCAATTTGCGGTCCGGGTCAAATAGACCCGGGAACATAACATTAGGGAGTTTTATCGAACAGAACACGGGGGTTAAGCTCTCTGGCTAAGCAAGGCTCACCAGTGCAGCTTTTGGTCAACTTCCAGTCAAAATCAGTTGTGTTGCAAGCTCTCTCTCCCTCCCTCCACCCCCTCTGTCTGTGTGTATGTATGTGTTTGTATGAACTGCTGGGTCTAGAATTTTATTTATTTATTTATTTATTTTGTCCAATACACAATAATACACGATGAAGGTTATAGAGCAGCGGTCCCCAAACTACGGCCCGCGGGCCGGATGCGGCCCGCTGAGGCCATTTACCCAGCCCGCAGCAGCGTACGAGATTTTACCATCTATATACTAAGTTCCCGAATCTCCCCTCCACTCTGTTGCTGAGTGTCTGGCGGTGGCAAGGAAGAGGAGGAAAGCCAGGGGGCGAGGAGGAAAGCACCCTATGGCAGAGCAGCAACAGTCTCTCCCTAAAGGCGAGAAAGAAATTGGCCAATTACTTTCCTCCCCGCCTCCTGGCTTTCCGCCTCCTCCTCCTCCAGACGCTCAGCTGCAGACCGTCTTGGTCCCTCCAGTGCTGCTTTTTTGCTTTTTCACCCCTCACTGTTGATGTTTGCGCGCGTTTGGGCACTTTTGGCGTTGGGGGGGGTTGTCTGCTGCCGAGAGGGAGAGAGAGAGAGAGAAAGAGGGAGAGATAGAAAGGGAGTGAGTGAGAGAGAGAGAAATAACGCAAGAAAGAGAGGGAGAGAGAGAGCGGGAGAGTGCTGCTTTTTTGCTTCTTCGCTACCCATGGGGAGCCTGGAAGCCCTGCAACAGCGTCTGGAGGGGGCAGTAACCAAGCCATTAGGACCCCATGCACACTAACTTGTTAACGGCCATGCCGTCCCGGATCGCAGGGAGGGGAGCTTTTCCCCGGCCAGGCGACAGCAAGGCCCTCCCGATGGTTGCCTGCCGCCCAGGCCCCGCGCTTGAAGCCGGGGGCGACGGGCCTAGCCTCCGCTTATTTGGCCCCGGCACGGTCGAAGCGCAGGGCAGAGTAGGCGGTGGCGGTGGCTGCTTCAGGTCCACCCCCGAGCTGAGCTTCCTTTGGCTTCCTTCGAGGCAAAACTGCAAAGCTCACTTTCCGCCCTGAAGGAAGCCAAAGGAAGCTCAGTTCAACGAGGACCGGCTGTTGGTCCCTTGAAGCTGCCGCCGCTGCCGCCCACTGCGGAGATCCTTCGCCCGAACGGAGGAGGCGGGTTCAAGGGACCAAGAGCCGGTCTTTCTCGGGGCTGAATTGTTGCAGCCTCTTAGGCTGCCTCCACCTCCGGGCGAAGGGATCTCCTCGGTGGGCGGCCTTCCTTTCTCCACCGAGGATATCCCTTCGCCAGCTCCTATTTATTTACTTATTGATTGATTGATTGATTGATTGATTGATTGATGGTTCGATTCAATTTTATGCCGCCCTCCTCCTTAGACTATGGATTTCCACTATTTATCAGATCCTGAAACAGTTGTGCGCAGTGATCATTATGTTTACATGAATTGTGGAGCTAATATTCTACTTATGAATTAGCCTTTTCATGAGTATGACCATACTTAATTAGTTATACATTGCACAAAGGGAGAACTGGTTCAACTTTACTCCTCTGTGCCAGCTCCTATTTATTTATTTATTTATTCAATTTTGTGCCAATTTATGGCTCAGGTGCAGCTAGATTGTCGTTCCTAGAAGTAGTAATGACTTTCATGCCAAGGTTAGTGCAATGGCCATGAGATATCATTTTAATTTCCTAGTAATAATAGATTTTCATCGCCAGTTTTAGTTTAAGATGAAAATACAAGCGAAAATATTGCACCGGGCTAGGATGAAGGTGTTAATTTCAAGATTGAACTCCTGCAAGAAATAAGGCCATTCCATCACAGCTCCTTTAGCGTGTTCCTGTAAGACCCACTTCATTGTTATTGACTCTAAGGGGATAAACACTGTCTAAAGCAGAGACCACGATATCTGTTACTATAGTGTTATTATTATTGAGGTGATTGTTTTGTGATGATATCGTTAATATTATTGTTAAATGGATTAAGTCATAGTGGTCATGCTTATCCAAATTCCTTGACCAGCACAATGGGGTTTCCTTTTGGAGAGAGGAACGCAGGTTGGAAGCTGAACTACAGGTCCATTCAGATGCTGCAGGGGGGGTCGGTTTTGGGGTTGTCCTGTCAAACCAATGGTGCCAACCCCCCTGGCCTCAGGAATGGCATGAAAAAGGCATTTGCAGGGATCTGACATTCCTGGAATTTTTCCCCATTATCGTGGCTGTTGAGATATGGGGGGAAGAGTTTAGGAATAAAACTGTCTTGTTCTGGTGTGACAATCTAGCCGTAGTGCACGTCATTACCTCATTGTCATCCAAGAGCGAATGCGTGATGCGTCTAGTTCGCCACTTTGTTAGCAGGTGCCTCGAAATCAATGTTTTTATTCACGTCCCGTCATGTCCCGGGCGTGGAGAATGGCCTACCTGACGCTCTATCACGGGGACAGCTGGTCAGGTTTTGGGAGATGGCGCCGGATGCACAGCAGTCTTCACACAATGTCCCACCTCACCTGTGGCAGCTTGGGAACTTGAGGTCAACAGAGCGGTAAGCATGTCGGTGGCTCCTGGCACCAGACAAGCATACTTCAAATCAGGTGAGGAGTTCTGGGCTTTCAGGCAGGGCAGAGGACACACGCAGAGCTGGCCCATGCCAGTAGAACACCTGCTGGAATTCTGTGTTGAGAAGCACCAAGCGGGGTGCGCACCCAGGACAATACGTGGTAAATTGGCTGGTTTGGCATTTCTAGCAAAGCTAATGGCTTCCTAGATACAGCCAGGGAATTCAGAGTTAGAAAGATGCTGGAGGGATGGTCCAGGGAGCAGGTGCCAAGAAAGGTTGACCAAAGGAATCCGCTTTCTGTTACCTAGTTAATGAGGATCTCTCAGCAGTGGGAGTTGTTATGTTCCTTAGGTTACGAAACACACCTGTTTCGGGCGGTAGCTTCCATACTGTTTTTCGGGGCTTTTAGAGTCAGCGAGGCCCTCACCTCTTCCCGCAAAGATGCATCCTTAAGAGCATTTCAGGCCAAGGACCTGTCTATTTCCAATGATATGGTGTCGCTACACTTAAGATTCTCCAAGACAGACCAATTGGGTAAAGGCAAGGTGGTCCACCTCTCGGCAGCCGGAGTTAAGGAAATATGTCCTGTCTCAACTTTAATAAGCTTTTTAGAAGCAAGAGGAGACAAGGAAGGTTACCTTTTTTGTCACCAGAATATGGCACCTTTAACGATATATCAGTTCTGGACCATCACCAAAAAGGCCCTATCAGGTATTGGTTTGGACCCCCAGCTATTTGGGACACACTCATTCCGGATTGGAGCCGCATCAACAGCGGCTAGGTTGGGGCTCCCAGCAAGCCAGATCCAGGACATAGGCAGGTGGAAATCTTCAGCTTTCAAAGGATACATAAGGACAGCAGTGGAAACATCTGCTTTGCCCGGTAATTAAACCTGCTTTGTTTTTTGTTTTTTTCTCACTGTTCTAGGTCCTGGCCCAGCTCCACGGTGAGTTGTACGACGGGTGAAGGAAATGCCCATGAGGCCGCCCACAATACTGTTGTGTGGACACAGTATGATTTTCTGGGCTGGCAGAAGAGCTGCAACATCCCATTGGGGAAAACAGTTGGCGTTAAGTCGCCATGCGAAGGTGGAGTGGCTGGGACGAAGAGGGCTGCGTTGGGATGGACTCCTCCCACTGCTGAGAGGCTGGAGCCGTGGAAGGGCTGAGCCTGGTGTTTTGGTGTTGCACTTGGGTGGCAATGACCTTGGACTGCTGAAGGGCTTGGCGCTGGTGGCCCAAGCTGGTGAAGACCTTAAGGTCTTAAGGAAGTGGTGGCCGAGCACGCGGCTGGTGTGGTCTTGGATCCTGCCTCGCAAGGTTTGGAGGTTTGCACAGCATCCAAGAGCGATTGACAAACAAAGGCTTTCAAGTTAATAAGGAAATTGGAAAACTAATTATGGCCGAAGGGGGATTTATAATTAGGCACCCGGACATTCGCATTCATATTCCCGATCTTTACAGACCAGATGGGGTACACTTGACAGATGTTGGCAACGACATCTTCTTGACAGACCTGCAGAGGGGCCTGCTGGAGCTGGTGCAGGCTTAAGGGGGGAGCTGGGGGCCAAGATAGAGATCTGACCCCCAGCTGTGGCAAAAACGGGGTGGAAAGGGTGTCAGTTGCAACTGTGTGTTCTCCCTTGGGCATCTGTTAAAAGCTGATGGGCTCCTTCGTCTCACAACTCATGCCTCCTCCACGAATGGAGCGGTGGGAGGGAGGAGCACTTGGGGCTCATCAAGGTCACTTCCGGTTCCGGGTCATGGAGGTGAGCCCTCCCACACGCTGGGCATGACTTTCAATTTGGGTGAAGGCGGGGCTCGCTTCACCCTTACCAAGCAAGGAGTTCGCCCATTGGTTGCCCAAGTATGTTTTGTTCAGGATTTTTCACCCCATTTAGCACCCTCTACAGGTCTATTACTGTAATCAATAAAAGTGACCCATTTTCATCCAGCTCTTGTGTTCGAGTTTCATTCCCTGTCCGGCGCAATTAAGAGGCCAGACGATTTTTGCACGGCCGATAGTTGCGGCGGCTGGGAGGGGCGAGAACACCGCCTCCCAGCTGGGCTTGCCTGCGCAGAGCGCAGGCTCGCCCACATGCTGCTTTTGGCAGCAAAAGGCATGCCTGTCCGGCGGGGGGAAGAATCGCCCCGGCCAGACGTCCGTTTCAGCTGGGAGCGGCGGGACACCGCCTCCCAGCTGATTGGCGGGGCGCCAAGCGTCGGAGCCACCACAAGCAGTGGCTGGCTCGCAGGGGCCGCTGGGAGTGAGGGGAGGGGTTGCGGGCCTATTTCAGGGTTTAATATAAAAAATATAACGTCAACGTCAACGTCAGTTTTTTGTAATATATTAAACCTTTTGTATTTTAATTTTTATCCACTTTGTCTTGTACACATTTGATATGTTAAGGGGGGGGGAGGGTTAAACAAGATTAATTTATAACCAGTGAAGAATTAGAAAAAGGGGAGAAAAGCAACTCCTAGGAGTTGGTCTCCATAAGTCTATAAATGTCTATCCATTTTCAAGACCAAAGAAGCCTTTTTTCTCTCTCAAAGAAATAACAGTATTACAATATTACTCAACATTTAGCACTGGCAATACTGCCCTCTTTTCCAAATGGACAGACGAAGAAGAGGGGGGGGGAGAACAAATTTAAAAAATATAACTTCAACGTCAACATCAGTTTTTTTGTAATATATTAAACCTTTTGTGTTTAAATTTTTCTCCACTTTGTTTTGTATATATTTGATTTTAATATGCAAGGGAGGGGAAGGGTGTAGATGCCGTAGCATGTTAGGATAGGATTACACTATATCTGGACTTCTAACAACAAATGCCTTATACATTCCGATTCCGTTAGCCAGGACAGGACTGCACGTAGGTCACATAAAATAAGTCTGCATTTCTGGTGAAATCTCCTTAAGGAAGTGACTGGCCATAAAACGGTTCAAGCAACACTCCTCGAATAACAAGAATGTGTCAACAGGAAAAGAACTGTGTGATCAAAAGACGCAATTTACATTGCCTGGGGTAAACAGGACGAAGGCTGTGATAAAAGACCTTGCTTTGTGGTAAACAGGAGATAGCTGTGTTAAACAACAAAAGGCCCCAGGAAATTGGCCATGAGAGACATTTGCTTAGTAGAAACTAGTTACGTGCCATATGGAGATGGGAAGGACTCGGAAGTTGTGTCATCTCTTAGAGTTACGTTATTGGATGTTTGTATATCACTTGACATGTATGTGTAATCATTCCCATTTGCATATTCCCCCAATAAAAGGAGGTGCACAGCTCAATACTGTGTCATTTCACCCAGAGAGAGATGTGCCCTCAGGGACTTTGCAGCACCCTCAGAAGGGTTAAACAAGACAGAGGAAGAAGAGGGGGGGGGGGAGAACAAAATTTAAAAATATAACATCAACGTCAGTTTTTTTGTCATATATTAAACATTTTATATTTTAATTTTTCTCAACTTTGAACACATTTGATGTTAACAAACAAGGGGATAAACAAGATTAAACAAGAGTTAGAAAAGGGGAGAAAGGAAGTTGGTGATCATTACAGCTTGTAAAGTAGCCTCATTATCTCCCTCACGTCGTCCTCAAGCTCTGGTGGGACGATGAACTCATCCTCTGGATCCGGCTGAGCTGGAGCAGAAAAATAGCCCCCCCTCCTCCTGGGTGGTGCATCACCTGCTACGTGAATTCGGTTGTGGCTCCTGTCCTGAGCAACGATGCAGCCATTGCGGAGGCGGCACCCATTTGTAGCAGTGTTGGAAGCCTCGTCTTCTGCGTTGGTGACTTCTGTGGGGGCCTGCAGCACCATCTCAATCTGCTTGGCTGGGTCATGGTGGATATCCACTGTCACTTCCATTGTTCTGCCTTGGACTGGATCTTCATCATCCGTGTCTGACAGTGGAGCATAGGGCTCCTGCCATGGGAAGGAGTTGGCATGCCACGGTGGTAGGCGCGCACAGTGCTGTACACTAGGGTAAGCCACCTGAGGTGGCTCGTCGGAGGCCGTGCCGCTGCTCACCGAAGGCATCCCCAAAACATCAGACTGAGGGAAGCTGATGGGGGATTAACACAAAAATCGCGTTTGTGAGTGACCCCCCATGGCTGGGGTTGCTCTAAGTCCCTCTGAAGACATCGTTCCCCTCAGGGACTTTGCAGCACCCTCAGAAGGGTTAAACAAGACAGAGGAAGAAGAGGGGGGGAGAACAAAATTTAAAAATATAACATCAAGGTCAGGTTTTTTGTCATATATTAAACATTTTATATTTTAATTTTTCTCAACTTTGAACACATTTCATGTTAACAAACAAGGGGATAAACAAGATTAACCACTTAAGAGTTAGAAAAGGGGAGAAAGGAAGTTGGTGATCATTACAGCTAACAACCAAGAAGCAATGGCGCTTCTTGGTTAAAGGGAAGGATATGGAAGAGAATTGGGAACAAAACTAATGTAATATAAACCTAAGGAGCTTCCAGCTCTTAATGTTTCCCAAAGCTCCATCATCGTGGCATTTTGCGCAGTTGGTCCCGCTGCTGCTGCTCATTGCCGCTGCTCGTAAATTAGCCTCATTATCTCCCTCACCTCGTCCTCAAGCTCTGGTGGGACGATGAACTCATCATCTGGATCCGGCTGAGCTGGAGCAGAAAAATAGCCCCCCCCCCTCGTGGGTGGCGCATCACCTGCTACTTCGATTTGGTTGTGGCTCCTGTCCTGAGGAACCACACAGCCATTGCGTCAGCGGCACCCATTCGTACCAGTGTTGGAAGCCTCGTCTTCTTTGTTCGCTCTGATAGCGATGCCTTCGTTGGTGACTTCTGTGGGGGCCTGCAGCACCATCTGAATCTGCTTGGCTGGGTCATGGTGGATGTCCACTGTCACTTCCAACTTCTGCCTTGGATTGGATCCTCATCGTCGGTGTCTGACATTGTAGCATTGGGCAGCTGCCATGGGAAGGAGTTGGCGTGCCACGGTGGTAGGCGCGCACAGCGGTGTACACTAGGGTAAGTGGGGCTGTTTTCGTTCATGGTTACCTGAGGTGGCTCGTCAGAGGCCGTGGATCCAACCTCGCTGCTCATTTCGGAAACGGAGATCTCGCTGCTGATCTCTGAGGCCGTGCCGCTTCTTAACGAAGGCATCCCCAAAACATCAGAAGGCTTATCTTTGACAGACTGAGGGAAGCTGCTCGGGCTGGAAGGAAGGGCCCTCTTAAACCCATAGCAGCAGAAGCTATCCTCAGTTACGTTGAGCTGAACTACCACAACACTGAGGCTATCGTTGCAGCCATAGCTCTGAGCCAACGTGCAAAGTTTCTTCGCAGCTGCAAGGGCATCGTGCACATTCCTGATGGCCTCCACTGCTTCATCGATGGAGAGACTATCCCACAGGCCTTTGCTGCCCAGAATGAAGAATTCATCCTGAGAAGTTAAAGTGATGGACTGTACGTGGGGGCGTGGAACAACACTTGGGTGAAGAAAGGTATACAGTATCCCAAAATTCTTGTTGAGTCTGTTACACCGTTCACTTTGCCATCCTGGAAGGAAGGGACAAAAATCTATTAATTGCTTAATGTTGTTTCAAGAGCTAAATAGCAGCTCTTATTTGGGGGAGAGGAGGGCTAATATTTGAGTACAGAGTTGAATTTAGAATCAATCCACTGGGTACCTGGGTAGGATGGGTTATCATTCTGGTCCACTGACAACTCATCCAAATGAAATATAATATTTCCAATAACTTGAATATCCAATAATTTTAAAAGAGGCAGAAAGGAGCTGTGTGGACCATCAATGTCAATCTAACAGCAGGAAGTGGTTTTTGTTGGAAGTAGCTAAGGGGGAAGGGAACCTTATCATAACTCCCTTCCTGCCACTTTTGAAACATGATGTTGGATTTCTATAACTAATAGCAGTAGAAAAGTAAGAGCAGAGGTGGGCTGTTAAGGTGGAACGGTGATGTGTGCTCGCCCCTGTAGCTCTGAGTGGTAGCGGAATCCAGCGCAATTTTGCTACTTGCATCTGTGCAGGTAACAAAATCGCACTGGACTGTGCTATCACTCAGAGCCACGGGGGTGATCACACGTCACCTTGGCTTTTCTCTAAACTTTGAGATAGTTTGATGTAAAGCTACTATATTTTTTTTCTGTTCAATTTTGTCTGTTTCTAAAAAGACATTATAGACATTAAAGACCCTTCACATCCTGGATATAAAGTGTTTCAACTCCTACCCTCAAAACGATGCTATAGAGCACTGCACATCAGAATAACTAGACATAAGAACAGTTTTTCCCCAAACGGCATCACTCTCCTAAACAAATAATTCCCTCAACGCTGCCAAACTATGTACTAAGTCTGCACTACTATTAATCTTCTCATTGTTCCCATCACCTATCTCCTCCCAATAATGACTTATGACTGTAACTTTGCTGCTTGTATCCTTACAATTTATACCCGGACTATCATACCTTATGATTCTTGACAAATGTATCTTTTTTTTTTTTTTTGTAGATGCCTTTTCATATTTATTCCTTTATATTCTTTTTATTTTTAAAGGAGACTGGATTTTTTTTTCAAGGACATTCTGCAAGGTTCTTTTCATACAAGTAACAACTATCTGTCAAGAAAGATGGTTTACCTTTCCAAGCTTTCAGATTCACTGTTGTTGGGTATTCATGTTAACCTTAGTTACTGATATAAGGATTTCTGAATGTTGATCAATGAAATATATAATATGCTATCGGACCCCACTGGAATCTTAAATATTGAGTTCCCTGTTTATTGTGGGCATCAGCTTTAAAACATACTTAATGTTGAAAGACATTTATATCACAGAGACAATTTTGATCCATTTACCCATTAAAAACCTTACATTATAAGATAATGCCAGTTTAAAAAATGTCATGTAGATTTCTCATAATCTCTTCTCCCCCTTCCTAATTTGTCTATCTGACAATATTATCATTTCAAATTTGTCCACCTCAGAAAACATTTTAAAAGGTTTGTAGAATTAAGGAAATGGGATTGATTCTGGAAGAGGAATTTCTCTCTCTCATTTACAGTGAGTTAATTTGACAATTTGTGCCCTGTTGAGACATTTCCTTATCTAAACAGAAAACAGGGTGACCACGAGTGGACAGTGGAAGCAAGAGTGACTTCTGACTTAGACTGGGAAATGTAGCTGGAGGTGCACAGAGGTACAGTCCTGTAAAGCGTGGTAGAGTTATGGAGGTGGTGATCAAGAAGAATGTATGGGGGGCCTCGTGGATGCATACAAAGTGCTATGCTGGTTGAGGATGGCGTGTGAGCTGGTGGCTTTTTAGTTAGTTAGCAAGTGTGCTTGGGAGTGCTTGAGAGTGTGTAAGAGGTGCCTCGGAGTGCTTGGGAGCATGCAAGAGGTGCCTTGGAGTGCTCAAGAGTATATAAGGGTGTTGGTGAGAGTGCAAGTCAGGGATGGTACACAGGATAATGGTGCTGTGGGTCAGGAAGGATGTGGATGTCACACAGGTGCCACATAGACTGGGAAAGGGAGGATACTGGTTGGGGAATATGCGTGGAGTAATGCCCAGTAATGAGTTTTAAAACCCTTTACTACCGGTTCACACAGGCACATGGGTGGTTGTGCAGAAGTGTCTTGGGTGGGTGGAGATTCCTGCCACTGGCATTACCGGTTCTTAGAACCATGCCAAACTGGGAGTAACCCATCACCAGTGCTGCCTCCTGGAAGTGGGGAGAAGTGCCCCAAAGCTGTTGAACACAACATCTTCATCATATATAAAATAATAATAATCCACAAAAGTAGTTATTTTGTTATAATACAGTGGCTTTGTCTTAAGCAAGGTCATCCTGCTGACTCACTCAGATCAGCTTTTGAAACACAGCATTTCTGAAAACCCTTTGAAGACAACTTCTATGATTAATGCTTATACAACTCTGAAATAAAGGTCTATTAACATAAAGTAGAAAAATAATTAATACAATCAAGATTAACTTTTCCTGAATATAAAACCCTAAAGGCTTGTTGCTTAACACCTACAATTCATTAACCTATGCTCTGTTCTCCATAAAAGTGTTCTCCATTGGGTATAACAGTCCTCAAAACAAGTTAGATTCAAAATAATTTGCTTTTCTCAGTCTTTTATTATTGTCTCTATTGTACATCACAGCATTTTTTAAATTTATATTTCTGCAAAATGAATACAGCTGTCTTTCTAAATGTCTTATCTTAAATAAGCCTTGAGTACTTTTAAAGCACTTTAGAAATGTAATTCATACTTTGCAACAAAGAATCTGCTAATGGGAAATAGTTATACATTTATGGGGAAAATTGTTTTCAAGAACCATAATACTCGCTGCCTTTTCAATAGTGCACCAGGAACTTTTTTGAAATGTAACACATAGTAACAGTCCATATAATTAGAAAATGTGAAAAGAACCTTGATCTCATCTATTGCAATTGTTCAGCAAACGATTCTGTTTATCTTGGTGTGGAAGACTTCAGGATTTTAAGTCTGTGTGTATATATTTTGTCAATGTTCAAATTTCAACCCATATACCAAAGATGAATGATCAAAATGATAAAGTGCAATTCACAATAACAGTATATTAATCTAATACAAAAAATCTGGAATAATTGGTTTTCACCAAGAAACCTTCTTCAGGAAAAAGTTGCTTGCTAAGAAGAGTCAAGTAGAAAAAGAAAGCCACAAGGAAATGTCTTAAAACATGTATAAGGAACGTCAGCTGTTGAGTGGATTCAAACAACCCGAGGAGTTTTCTTTAGCTATTTCTTCAACCAACGTCCAGTAGCAAAAACGTTTTCATTTTCTTTGGCAGAAAATGAGTTATGTTTTAGATGGAAAAGGTCGATTTGACAAGGAATATATATGCAAGTTATTCAGGTTTCCCCCACCTTTTTTATTTTCTGAGCTCGAGCAGCATACAGAAAGGCAGGTGAATTAATTTTTTCAAATAAGAAGCGAGGTTCCCAATATTCAACCGGTGCCATAGCTGCTGTAGTCAAATACACCTTTCTTAAAGAATGAAGAGAATTCACAAATGTCATGTTTGGACAGGATCAAGCCCTCTTTATTTACATATAGTGGAGATGATGGAGAATTAAGCATTGTGTCAAAGAAGTCTCTGAATTTCTCTAAGTGATTCCTCCGCTCTGCAATAACACGTTCATCCTTGTTTCCAAATAGCCTTTTTGGAGGAAATTCTAGTATTGCCAGCTCTGGAAATTTTAATTTTAATGTCTGATGCATTTCCCTAAAGCGGCTATATCTCCTGAAGATAGCCCATGACTCATCTAGGACTGATATCTTGATTTCATATTCATAATGCTCATCCTTTCCCCGTCCACAAAGGACATAACATGGGATGCTAATTTTAACTGGATTCTTTACATCATCTGGATTTGTTTTAATGGGGCGACAGAACATGCGCTCATACTTCAACTTGCGTTGAACAGCACCATTATGAAACTTCTCGTTATTCCTCATGCTTTCTGTAGACTGTAAGTAACTGATATTGTTTTCTTCAGAGCTGTACTGAATATTTTGAAGGCGTCTTTGAACTTCTTCTTCAATAAAGGTATTTATTCTGTCATCAACCAATGGTATAAAAGATTTAGATTTTGAAATATTTGAAAGAGGACTACTATGAGTCAGTCTCTCTTCTACAGCTCCAGGATATCCCTTTTCAACTCTACCACCTTCATAGAAACATAGAAACATAGAAGACTGACGGCAGAAAAAGACCCCATGGTCCATCTAGTCTGCCCTTTTACTATTTCCTGTATTTTATCTTACAATGGATATATGTTTATCCCAGACATGTTTAAATTCGGTTACTGTGGATTTACCAACCACGTCTGCTGGAAGTTTGTTCCAAGGATCTACTACTCTTTCAGTAAAATAATATTTTCTCATGTTGCCTTTGATCTTTCCCCCAACTAACTTCAGATTGTGTCCCCTTGTTCTTGTGTTCACTTTCCTGTTAAAAACACTTCCCTCCTGAACCCTATTTAACCCTTTAACATATTTAAATGTTTCGATCATGTCCCCCCTTTTCCTTCTGTCTTCCAGACTATACAGATTGAGTTCATTAAGTCTTTCCTGATACGTTTTATACTTCAGACCTTCCACCAATATATCTTCATATATCTTCTGTTTTAACTGCTGTATTTGCATGTCCAAATTTTCTTGATCTTGTTCCAGGGCTTTTTGCTGGGCCTCCACTGTTACTTGCAAGCCTGTCTGTTCACTACAACTGTTGTTCAAAGTTGCGAGTTTCTGCTTTTGCTCCTCAATTTCTAGGGTAGAATGACGCTGTAAAGCAGAGTGCCGCCTTTCTAACTTAGCAACTGCTTGTTCCAGTGCCTCCCGCTGCTGTTTTTGCCTTGATTCGAGAATTTCTTTCTCTTTTTTCCAAACCTTTTCTTCTTGACGAGCTACGTTGGCCGTGAATTCAAATGTTTCTTGAAGCTGCTGCAACTCACTGGCACTAGCTCTGTATTGGGCAAGCTGTTCTTCTTTTTCTTCCATTTCTTTTTCAACTTCATAAAGTGTATTGTCCAAGCTTTGCAAGCCTCTGTCTAAAACTTCAGAAGCTCTTTGTTTTTCTTCCAGCAAAGCTGGTAAATGATTATTAATGTGATACAGAAGTTGTCGTTCCTTATGGCGCAACCTACATTCACATGATCTTATTTTGTTATGTTCTTCCATAGCTAATACAGTACAGTGTTGCGTGTGTTTTTGTCAAAATTTAAATGTTCTGGGTGTACCTGTTTTAAATGATCCAGATTTTCTTGTTCCTCGATCATCTCTTTTTCTAGATGATTTCTTTCTTGAACCAAGTCTCTCTCTAAACTAGTCAATTGTTCTAGCTGTTTTCTCTTAAAATCCATGAAATTACATTGTACCTTTTCTAACTCTTCACAATCCTCCTCTGCTCCAGATCTGGCTTCTTTGACTTGCAGGAGAGATTCTCTGATGTTTTCCAGGTCCTTTTTCTCTTCCTCAACTCGTTGCAGATCCCCTCTTTTTAGCAGCTGTATCATGATTTGTTTGTTTCTAAGCTGCTCTTCTAGATTTGCCACCAACAATGTTTGTTCTCTTTCCTAGGCTTCCAATCTCTTTTTCTCCACTTCTAATTTTAAATATTGTTCTTCTTTTTCCTTTTTAAGCTTTTCCAGTTCATGAAAAATCTGCATTTTCTCCACTTTTTCATTTTGATTAAGCTCTTGTAATCGCTGAAGTTCTTCTTTAACGCTATCAAAAAATTCTTCTTGTTGTTTCTTTTTCTGAAGCTCTATTTCTTGCTGTTCCCGTAATCTCTCCTCTTCAAATTTTTCCTTTTCTGCCAATAAATCTTTCATCCTGTTTTCTATGTGAAAGCTTCTCTTCTTAAGATTCTCCTCTTGTTTTCGGATTTCAAGCTGAACTATTTTAGTTTCTTTACGTTGTGATTCCACTTCTTGTTGCATTCTTTCTAGTTCAGCCTTGTTAGTTTTCTGCTTCTGCTCCATTTCTTCTATGAGTTTCCTTTTACTTTCTAATTTTTCTAGTTCTTCTCTTTGTTGTCTCTCAAATTCTAATCCTGGATTATACAGCATAACTGTTGAAAGGTTTTCACAAGATTTTGAAAGATCTGACATGGACAAACTGAAGGAAGAAAGCAATCCACTCTTTCTTTTCTCCGTCAGTTTGGCTGCTTCCTTAGGATGATTGAATCGAAACATATTTGTCCGCCCAAGTAATATTGCAGCACCTTGATTGAGTTGTGTAGCCTCCGTGATTTGAATTCCATTTATAGAACACTGTGCTCCATCGAGTGGTATTAAATGAACCGTTCCATTGAAGTGTTCAAAAATGCAGTGCTCGCTTTCCAAATCAAGACCATGAAGTACAATATCTTGTTCTCTTGCAGCATCATTTCTGCCAACATGTGTTTGGCCCTCCTTCAAATGATACAAGATGATGCCTGTGCTCAGAAGATCGTCATCAATGCCTATTAAGTGAGGCAGCTCAGAATCTAACACAACTCCAATTCCTTCTTTCCGCAGAGCTAAAGTTTGCTCCTTTAAAATATTTTGAGTTTCATTCCATTTATTGGTCCACTCTTTGGTAAGCTCTTGTACTCGTGCTTCATTCTGTTGCAATTTTTCTTCCATACTCAAAGCTGTTGGAGAATCCAGAAGTTCAATCTGGTTCCCCTGAGCAAGCAGAGTTTTCAGTCTGGCAATTTCAGCTCATAGTTCACAAATTAACTTGACGTTTGGATCTTCATTAATAGTAGGTTTGTTGATTATGTTTTTAGTTCGGTTTGCATACCGAAGGGTGTTCAACGTTTCTCCATAGTTGACATCAGCAGGTGATATATTTGCAATCATTATTGTTTTAGAATTTCCTCCTAGGCTATCTTTCAAAAGCCATGTCAACAGAGAATCCCTGTAAGGCACAAATACTTGTTTTTTCTTTATAAGAAGGTTTGAGGCATCCTGAGATATATCAGCTAAGGCAGGAATTACATTTCCCAGAGTAACTAGGGATTTGTTTATATTTCCTGCTTCTTTTAATCTGACACCTGTGGCGCCAGTGGCATCTGCTCTCTCACTTCCAGCTAAGTCTACCAAATGTATCTTGCTGACAGTCTCGCATGGCATTTCAGTGTCAAACTTAGCCTGAGTGAAATTGATTGTGAAAATGGCATGGGATCTGCTGCTAACATCATTCATTCTAGTCGCAGCAGTGGTTCAATTTATATTCCCTCCTTCCATAAGTTCCTCTATATCACTATAATTTTATACTAAGTGCTTTGAAAGATCTTCAACATAAGGTCCCTCCTTTGGATGTTCACGAATTCTTAAATTATTTGTTTTTGAAGACTTGCGTCTCAGTAAATCCCAGACACTCTTGTTGTAAATTTCCAGGTAACTGACCTTTGTTCGAAAGGAGACTTCATTCCATCTTGTTTTCTCATTTACTCGTTTGAATAATCCTTCACAGATCCGAGGTACTAAACCAGTATCTCCAGCATTTCCCATCATTGTATAAGACTTCCCAGATCCAGTCTGTCCGTAGGCAAAAATACAAGCATTATAACCTTCAAAAGCAGATTGGAGGACATCAGTTCCAAGGTTGTTAAATACCATTTCCTGAGATGCGTAGTTTAAACTTTCAGGATCAGCTGAGAGGTAGGAGAAATCATATGTAAATGTTTTTGTTCATTCTCTTCCTAAGTCCCCAGTTCCTCCCTCTGGGATCTTTAAATTTATGATTTGTGTCTGGTTTTTCTCCATTGAAATAATAAATTTAGCATCCAGCTCCTGTTCCCTGTGGTTTATGGGCCTGACTCTGACAGCCACCTTCACCGAGGCCATGGCGCGTGCCCCAGTCGCAAGCCAGGAGTCCCCCCCGTGCCTGCTCCCCCGATGGGGAGACCCACTTTCCCCCAGAGACGGGCGCTTCCCCCGTGGCTCAACCGGTCACATCCCTGCGAGGACCATGGAGGCGGGTGTATGAGAAGGGCTCTGGCTCCGACTCCCTCGCGACGCCCCGAGTTTGGGAGTGGGACACGGGATTGCCCTCCTGGCGCCCAAGTAGTGGCGCTGCCGACAAATGTATCTTTTCTTTTATGTACCCTGAGGGCATATGCACCAAGAAATATTCCTTGTATGTCCAATCACACTTGGCCAATTCAATTCAATTCAATTCTAACTGGTTTTTCAGTATATGCTGTGCAGAGTCACTTTTGAATTGAAGATAGTTCAAATTCAATAACTATCTATAGTTTAAATTATAGATAGTTATCTATTTATGTACATGCATTTATTTAAAAAATTGGATGGGGATAGAGTGGAGTAGAGTAGAGCAGAACACGCAGAACAAAATGCTCAATGTACATAGAGCAGAATAGAATAGAACAGAATAGAATTCTTTATTGGCCAAGTGTGATTGGACACACAAGGAATTTGTCTTGGGTGCATATGCTCTCGGTGTACATAAAATAAAATATACATTTGTCAAGCATAATGAGATACAATACTTAATGATTGTCATGGGGTCAAATAATCAATACAAAAAACCCAAAATGATAGGTCATAGGCATAGTTCCCTGTAAGCTGCGCAGTGCGCTATAGCGCAGAGGTTTCTACTCGTCGGCCCGGGAATTTCAAATTTAGCGCGGAGGACCGACCTCCGTGCTGGAATTTGAAATCAGAACGGTTGCTGCTCTACAACATAGGGCAGCAACAGTTCCTTAAGCAAAGGCGGGAAACAAAGTGCAAAGTGGCCAATCACAGCAGGCCCGCTTTCTTCCCCGCCCCTTAAATCCTGGATTTTCTCCTCCCCGCCCTCCGGCAGCCAAACGGTTGTTTAGCTGATGTCGGGTAAGGTAAGAAAATCGGGCCTCTAAGCCTCGGTGGGGTGGGGGTTGCCGCCGGACTGCTGAGACGGGTGAGGCAGGGCTGGTGGCGCAGCCCACCGCTAGGCCTCTAAGCCTCGGTGTGTGTGTGTGTGTGTGTGTGTGTGTGTGTTGCTGCCGACCGGGTGCCTCGTCGGTGTGCATGTGTGGGGTTGCCGCCACCCGCCGACTGCCGAGAGTGACGCAGCAAAGTAAGAGGGCAGGTGGCGCAGCCCACCGCTAGGCCTCTAAGCCTCGGTGTGTGTGTGGAGGGGGGAGGTTGCCGCCGACCGGGTGCCTTGGTGTGTGTGTGGGTGTTCTAGGCCTCTAAGCCTGGGGGGGTGCCGACGACCGGGCGTGTTACCTTTCCGCGGGGCTCTCTTACTTGCGCCTTCCGACTTTTCCGGCAGCTGCAGCGCTCCGCCTGGCTGGAGTTTCCCTTGCGGGGGCCGCGTATGAGCTTTGGGGCCCGGAGGGAGGAAGGGTGGATGGCCGGCAGCAGCGGCACCGGGAGTAGCCGCCTCACAGCTGACCACCTTGCCGCTGCCCCACAGCTAGTCACAGTGCCGCTGCTGCCGCCGGCCACCCTTCCTCCCTCCAGGCCCCAAAGCTCATATGCGCCCGCCACAAGGGAAGCTCCAGCCTGGCGGAGCGCACCGCAAAATAAGAAGAAAAGGTCCCACGGAAAGGCGGGGGGGAAGGCGCGCCTCACAGCTGACCTTTTCTTCTTGTTTTGCGCTGCACTCCGCCCGGCTCGAGCTTCCCTTGCGGCGGCCGCGTGTGAGCTTTGGGGCCCGGAGGAGGGCGGCAGCGGGAGGGTGGCAGCACCGGCACCAGGGCGGGCAGTAGCCATGAGACGGCGGCACGGTGGTCGGCTGCGAACTCCAGGACAGAGGCACCAATGCGGCGTTTGGACGTGTTGCTACACGCCGTACATGCTGGCGTTGCCTGGCTGGCACTTGCCTCCTGGCTGGGCCGGGACGGAGGCTCCAGCCCCATGCCCAATGCAACGCCAGCATGTACGCTGTCTAACACGTCCAGACGCCGCGTCGGTGCCTCTGTTCTGGCCGCCGCTATTGCCCGGTGCTGCCGCCGCCACCGTCCTCCCGCTGCCGCCATCCACCCTTCCTCCCTCCGGGCCCCAAAGCTCACACGCGGCCGCCACAAGGGAAGCTCCAGCCGGACGGAGCGCACTGCAAAATAAGAAGAAAAGATCCCGCGGAAAGGCGTGGGGGGGGAGGCGCGCCTCACAGCTGATCTTTTCTTCTTGTTTTGCGCTGCAGTCCGCCCGGCTGAAAACAAAACGGCTCCAAAAGTCGGCCAGGCTCCCGGGAGGCGGTGCACGACTGTTTCCTCTTCGCTGCAGAGCCGCACGGAGGCGAAGACACGGTGCCCGGCCACGCTCCGCCTCCCGGGAGCCTGGCCGATTTTTGGAGCCGTTTTGTTTTCAGCTGGGCTCCCGGGAGGCGGAGCGTGGCTGGGCACCGTATCTTCGCCTCCGCGCGCTGCCTCCGCCCGGCCAAAAACAAAACGGCTCCAAAAGTCGGCCGGGCTCCCGGGAGGCAGTGCGCGACTGTTTCCTCTTCGCTGCAGAGCCGCCGGGCAGAGGCAAAGACAACGGCACCCTCCACTCTCTCTCCATCTCTCTCTCTCTTTTTCTCTCTGTTGCCGGCGTGGTGAACGAGAGAGAAAGAGAGAGAGAGAGAAAGGAGGGGAGAGAGAATGAGAAAGAAAGCGAGAAAGTAAGCAAGAGAGAAAGAGAGGGAAAGAAAGCAAGAGGGAGAGAAAGAGAGGGGGGAAGAAGGGGGAGGGAAAGACATAGAGGGAGGGAAGGAGGGAGAGAGAAAGAACAAAAAAGAGAGGGAGGGAGGGAGAAAGGAAGAGGGATGGAGAGAGAGGGAATGAAAGATGAAGGAAGGGAGAGAGAAAGGGGGAGGAAGAGATAGAAAGGAGGGAGAAGGGGTAGTTAGGGAGAGGGAAAAGGAAGGGCTTGGAGAAAGGCAGGGGGAAAGAAAGATAGAAAGGAAAGAGGGAGGGAGTGATAGAAAGGAAAAAGGGAGGGAGGAAAGAGGGAGGGAGAGATAGAAAGGAAAAGGGGAGGGAGAGATAGAAAGGAAAGAGGGAGGGAAAGATAGAAAGAAAAGAGGGAGGGAGAGATAGAAAGGAAAGTGGGAGGGAGGAAAGAGGGAGGAAGACATAGAAAGGATAGAATTATGGATGCAAGAACTTGCTCATGTGTGATAGCGCACGCCCACACTTACTTACTTACTTACTTACTTTATTTATTTATTTATTTATACTTATATGCCGCCCAGTGCCAAAGGGACTGCCGCTCAGACACTATACTTTTCCGCTCACCCCGAAAAAAAATTAGAGGGAACACTGGTCATAGGTCATAAATCATAATTACAGTCATTAATCATCAGAATGTGGGCAAAATGTTAAAACTAAATTCTACCTTATTGGCTGGGTTCTGAAACAGATTTGCAAAGAAGCACCTGCATTTTATTACCCTGATCCCTCCATCTGTCACCCTCCCCGGGGTTGACAATCCAGTGTCTTACTTCTGTAATAATGGCCTTGTGCTCCTTGATCCTCGTTAGCTCTTCCTCACATTTTATTGTGTAAGACCTGGACAAAGGCAGAGGCTTCCCATTCCTGCAGAGAACGGATTGGCACTTTCCCACATTTGCTGAGGTTAATGTGAAGCATCCACCTGGATCTAATGGGTCATATGGAGATGGGAAGGACTCGGAAGTTGTGTCATCTTTTAGAGTTACGTTATTGGATATTTGTATATCACTTGACATGTATGTGTAATCATTCCCATTTGCATATTCCCCCAATAAAAGGAGGTGCACAGCTCAATACTGTGTCATTTCACCCAGGGAGAGATGTGTCCAAGTCTTTCTAGGATTTGCGTTCGGGAGTGACCCCCCATGGCTGGGGTTGCTCTAAGTCCCTCTGAAGACATCGTTCCCGTCAGGGACTTTGCAGCACCCTCAGGTGGTGGAGAATGCGGGTAGTTTCATCCTGTTACCTCAACGTGCCGAAGCCTTCGTCACGTGCCTGAGACCCCCATCGTTTACCCGTGCACTCATCGTCCGTCGGTAGGAACAGGGGATTTTTCGTAAGTATGGGGGCAGATTTGTCCAAGGAGCAGGTCGCTCATGTAAAGAAACTTGGACAAATTCTCAGAGCTTTTAACAAAAAACTTTCTTTTCCCTACTAAACGTGAGCTACGCCAACTCTTAACTTATATTTGGAAACATTGTCCCTCTTATCCTCCTCACGGCTCGTTAGGATTAAGATAGGTACTTATCTTCAGCAGGAGCCTTGTGCTCCTGCACCAATTCTTTTAACTTGGAAGGCTGTTCTTGCTGCCCTTTGTTTTCACAACTCTGATTCGCTCTCTCCCTCCGACTTTTCTACCACCCGTTCCACCGAACCTTCGGCACCATCCCCGTCTTATCTCCCCCTCCCTCACTGATCCCTGCCCTCCTCAACCTATGCCCCCCAGACCCCGTGCCTATGCCCTCTCAGGATTTTCCTGCTCCCATACCTACACCCTCTCAGAATATTTCCACACCTGCTTCTGCTTACTTTACCTCCCCTCTTTGCTCAGATCTTTCTTCCGGCAGCGCGGTTGCGTGGGGGCTTGCCTCCGCCTTCGCTGACCCATCTCTTTCTCCAGAGGATCTTGAGACCATTTCCAAATTTCCTGTTGATTTTGGGGGAAATGCCCCGAATTATAGGGCTATCCCCTATAAGGTTTTGAGGAACTTGAAAGAATCTGTCACTGAATATGGCCTTATTTCTGCTTATTGTCACTCTTTTTAAAAATCTTACCACAATCTATACCCTTCTTCCAATCCTAATCTTCTTCCTCAAAATTTTAAATTGGCCGTAATTGATTTAAAAGATGCTTTCTTTTCCATCCCTTTGCAAACCCAAGAATGTTTGCTGTTTGCTTTTACTCTCCTTGTTTTCAACAATAGCTATCCTACTTCTCGCTATCAGTGGAAAGTTTTGCTTCAAGGCATGCTAAACAGCCCTACTATGTGTCAATATGTGGTGCATTTTCTGTTGGAGCCCTTCCACCACTCCCACGCAAACGTTCTTTTGTATCACTACATGGATATCTTGCTTGCTGCTGATATGCCTCACCCATCCTTTCAACAGATTCTGCTCCTTCTCTCATTGAACATTTAACCGCTAATGGTATGACTATAGCTCCCGAGAAGCTTCAACAAACAGAACCCTTTTTGTATCTGGGTCATAAACATTCTCAGTCTCGTTCTTCCCCTTTTTCCCTCCTTGTCTTTACCCTCCCCTACCACCCTAGTACAGCTCCAGCAGTATTTGGGATCGCTGAATTGGACTCCCCCTTACATGGGATTCACAACCTCTCAGCTGACCCCCCTCTTTTCTGCCCTGGCGGGGGCTTCCTCCCCCTCAGATCTTATTCACCTCACCCCTGAGCAATTGGACACGCTGGCTGAGGTCAATCGAGCGCTGCGTGTTAAGTGGGTGGATAGATGCCAGAAGAACACTCCCGTCTCTTCTTTTACTTAATACTCTTTCTATTCCTACTGCTTGTATTATACAAGTACTGCCCTCTTCAGTCTTGATCATTGAAAGGATTCATCTTCCACATACCCCCAGGAAAACTATTTCCTCTCGCTTTTCATTATACTCTCTTTTAATTGTTCGTGGCCGCCGCCGCTGTTTAACACTCATAGGTTTTGAGCCGGTTTCACTTTATGTCCCCCTTCCCCTTCCCATGTGGGAATCTTTATTTTCTCAAAGTACAGACCTCCAGATGGCTCCTGTGGACTGGCCTGGTCGGATCTTATATCATCTATCTGCGGACACTCGCATTCAATTGATTCAGTTGGTCCCCGTCCACTTTAACACCTGTATGCAAGACCAACCTATCCCGCAGGCATTAACTGTTTTCGCTGACGGGACAAAAACCAAGGGAGCCTGTGTTTGTCAAAGGAACGGGCAATGGGTTATACATCACACCCAAGCCCAATCCTCTGCTCAACACGCAGAATTGGCTGCTTCCATTTTGGCCTTTCAGAAACTAACTGATACACCTTTTAATCTTATTGTAGACTCCTTTTATGTTTCCCAGATTATTATTAATATTTCTGACGCCTATTTGTTCCCGGCTGTCGAGAGCTCCTTAATGGCCTTGTTTTTGACTCTCCAGCAGCTCGTTATGGCTAGGACAGCTCCCTTTTTTGTCGCTCACATACGCAGCCATCAGCCCTTTCCTGGAATGTTAACTGAGGGTAACGACGCTGCCGACCAGGCTGCAAGATCACCCACTGTTTTTTCCTTGTCTTCCCCAACCCCATGGGATAGCCACTCCTACTTTCATCAAAATGCCAAGGCTCTCGCTAAGGAATTTGGCATCTCAAAATCTGAAGCCTCGGCCATTGTTCAACAATGCCCCACATGTAGTCAGCATGCCAACTCCATCCCTATGGGGGTCAACCCGCATGGTCTTGAGGCTTCACAAATTTGGCAGATGGATGTTACGCAATTCCAAATTTTTGCCCCCTGGAAATATTTACATGTTTCTATTGACACTTATTCAGGTTTTATTATGGCCTCCCCGCAAAGGGGTGAAGCCACCAAACATGTCATCAACCATTGTATTCGTACCTTTGCAACGATGGGACGCCCTAAAGAACTTAAAACTGACAATGGCCCCGCTTACACTAGTTCATCCTTTGCCCAATTTTGTAACACTTGGGGTATCACGCACAAGTTCGGTATTGCCAGGGTCAAGCGATAGTGGAAAGGGCGAACTTGACCGTTAAAAGGGCGCTAGAAAAATTGAAAATGGAGAAAATCCCTCCGGGCCTCCCGTCCTTGCAAAACCAATTGAACAGAGTAGTTTTTACTCTTAATTACCTGAACTTAACTGGGTCCTCCATTCCCTCTACTGCTGCCCAGCGACACTTTGCTGCGCATGATTCTTTGCCTCCCCGACCCTCCGTTTATTACAGGATACTTCCGGATGTGACCTGGAGAGGCCCCGCAGATCTCATCACCTGGGTCCGAGGTTACGCCGCGGTGTAACTAGAGGATCGTGTTTTGTGGGTTCCTGAACGGCACGTACGCCCGCTTTTGCCAAAAACTAAAGAAGGAATCCATCCCTGACCTCTTTGAGTGCTGTATCTTTGATTGACGATGTCTGCATCAGCTACAGAGCATGTCTCCATGCCCGCCCAGGAATCCGGACTGCATCAACCTCCAACCTATGATGAAGTTTTTCCTGATCCTCCGGAATACCCCCCTCCTCAAGGATGCCCTGTTTTACACATTTGCAAACGCCCCCCCCCCCCCCCAGGTCACTCTTTGGGAGAGATTAAATGGACCCATGTCATATATGTCATTTTTCTTGCCTGCTTTTATTTTTGTGTTTTTTGTTTCATTTTTCTTATTGCCCTAGTTACCTGTTCCCATGCTCCCGCTTACACCCGCCCGACATTCTGTGGACCTGCAACAACTAGAGAATCGTGTTTTGTGGGTTCCTGGACGGCACGTATGCCCGCTTTTGCCAAAAACTAAAGAAAAGAAGGAATCCATCCCTGACCTCTCTGAGTGCTGTATCTTTGATTGACGATGTCTGCATCAGCTACAGAGCCTGTCTCCATGCCCGCCCAGGAATCTGGACTGCATCAACCTCCAACCTATGATGAAGTTTTTCCTGATCCTCCGGAATGCCCCCCTCCTCAAGGATGCCCTGTTTTACGCATTCGCAAACGCCCCCCCCCCATGTCATTCTTTGGGAGGGATTAAATGGACCCATGTCATATATGTCATTTTTCTTGCATGCTTTTATTTTTGTGTTTTTTGTTTAATTTTTCTTATTGCCCTAGTTACCTGTTCTGTGGACCTGCAACAACGGATGGAGTATATTTGGCTACATCTGGTAAATCTTTCCAACTTATCTACATTTTGTTTGTTGCAAACTGTTGATATTTATTTATTTATTTATTATTTGGATTTGTATGCCGCCCCTCTCCGAAAACTCGGGGCGGCTCACAACAAGTGAAAAGACAATCCAATACATAATCCAATTAATTAAAATATTATAAATTTAAGAAAAACCCCTATACTAACATACACACACACAAGCATACCATATATAAATTCAACGTGCCCAGGGGAAGATGTTTAGTTTCCCCATGCCTGACGGCAAAGGTGGGTTTTGAGGAGTTTACGGAAGGCAGGAAGAGTAGGGGCAGTTCTGATCTCCGGGGGGAGTTGGTTCCAGAGAGTCGGTGCCGCCACAGAGAAGGCTCTCCCCCTGGGGCCTGCCAACCGACATTGTTTAGTTGACGGGACCCGGAGGAGGCCCACTCTGTGGGACCTAATCGGTCGCTGGGATTTGTGCGACAGAAGGCGGTCTCGGAGATATTCTGGTCCAGTGCCATGAAGGGCTTTAAAGGTCATAACCAACACTTTGAATTGTGACCGGAAACTGATCGGCAGCCAATGCAGACTGCGGAGTGATGGTGAAACATGGGCATACCTGGGTAGGCCCATGACTGCTCTCGCAGCTGCATTCTGCACGATCTGAAGTTTCCGAACACTTTTCAAAGGTAGCCCCATGTAGAGAGCATTACAGTAGTCGAACATCGAGGTGATGAGGGCATGAATGACTGTGAGCAATGAGTCCCGGTCCAGATAGGGCCGCAACTGGTGCACCAGGCGGACCTGGGCAAACGCCCCCCCTCGCCACAGCTGAAAGATGGTTCTCTAATGTGAGCTGTGGATCGAGGAGGACGCCCAAGTTGCGGACCCTCTCTGAGGGGGTCAGTAATTCCCCCCCCCAGGGTAATGGACGGACAGATGGGATTGTCCTTGGGAGGCAAAACCCACAGCCACTCCGTCTTATCCGGGTTGAGCTTGAGTCTGTTGACACCCATCCAGGCCCCAACAGCCTCCAGGCACCGGCACATCACTTCCACCGCTTCGTTGACTGGGCATGGGGTGGAGATGTAAAGCTGGGTATCATCGGCATATTGATGATACCTCACCCCATGTCCTTGGATGATCTCACCCAGCGGTTTCATGTAGATGTTAAATAGCAAGGGGGAGAGGACCGACCCCTGAGGTACTCCACAAGGGAGAGACCTCGGAGTCGACCTCTGACCCCCCACTAACACCGACTGCGACCGGCCAGAGAGGTAGGAGGAGAACCACTGAAGCACAGTGCCTCCCACCCCCAACCCCTCCAACCGGTGCAGAAGGATACCATGGTCGATGGTATCGAAAGCCGCTGAGAGATCGAGGAGCACCAGGACAGAGGATAAACCCCTGTCCCGGGCCCGCCAGAGATCATCCATCAACGCGACCAAAGCGGTTTCCGTGCTGTAACCGGGCCTGAAGCCCGACTGCTGGGGACCTAGATAATCGGCTTCTTCCAAGGACCGCTGGAGCTGGAGTGCCACCACCTTCTCGACAACCTTCCCCATGAAGGGAAGGTTGGAGACTGGACGATAGTTGTTGAGTACGGCTGGGTCCAGGGAAGGCTTCTTGAGGAGGGGGCGCACAAGCGCTTCTTTATAGAGTGATGGAAAAACTCCCCTCCCCAAGGAAGCGTTGGTAATCTCCTGGGCCCAGCTCCGTGTCACCTCCCTGCTGGCCGAGACCAACCAGGAGGGACACGGATCCAGTAAACAGGTGGCGGAACTCACAGCTCCAATGGCCTTGTCCACTTCATCAGGTGTCACCAGATCAAACTCTTCCCAGACAGGTGGACAAGTACGTGCCCCAGTCACCTCGACTGACTCATTGTCAGTCGACTCTGTTTTACAATTGGAGTCGAGGTCGGCCCGGATCTGAGCGACTTTATCAGAGAAAAACGTGTTAAACTCCTCGGCACTACTCTGCAAGGGCTCCCCAACTCCCCCCTGGTTAAGAAGGGAGCGGGTCACCCTAAACAGAGCGGCCGGGCGGGATTCCGCTGATGCAATCAAGGCGGCATGGTACGCGCATCTTGCCACCTTGAGCGCCACTTTGTAAGTCTTAATAAAAGCTCTTACAAGTGTTCGATCAGATTCAGACCTGCTCTTCCTCCATTGCTTCTCTAGACGTCTCTTTTGGCGTTTCAACTCCCGGAGCTCCTCGTTGAACCATGGGGCTCTACGGGGACTAGCGCCACGGAGAGGTCGCAAAGGCGCAATCCGGTCAAGAGCCTCCGCAGCAGCCGTATTCCAGGCCTCCGCAAGAGACTCCGCCGAACTGTGGATGAGTGCCTCTGGAATAACCCCAAGCGCCGTCTGAAAGCCCTCTGGGTCCATCAGGCGTCTGGGGCGGAACATCTTCATTGGTTCCGCCTCCCTGCGGGGAAGGATTGGAGCCAGGAAGTCAAGCCATAGTAGAAAATGGTCTGACCATGACAAAGGCACTGCTTCTAAGCCCCTTAGTCTCAGACCATTGCTCAATTGCTCGGAAAGGAATACCATGTCAGGTGCGTGCCCCCCCTCATGAGTCGGACCCCGTACTACTTGAGTCAGGTCCATGGCTGTCATGGTGGCCATGAACTCCTGTGCCAACCCAGAGGTTTCGCCGAGTGACGGCAGGTTGAAGTCCCCCAAGACAATAAGTCTGGGGAACTCCACCGCCAACCCGGCTACCTCCTCGAGTAGCACAGGCAGGGCTTTTGACACGCAGCTGGGAGGCAGGTACGTGAGAAATAAGCCCACCTGAACCCCTAAGTCCAACTTCATCAAGAGTGACTCGCAACCCGCAATTTCCGGAGCAATGAGTCCACGTAGGCAAAGGCTCTCCCTGGCTATAATAGCCACTCCTCCCCCCCTTCCCTGGGGTCGAGGTTGGTGCCATATCTGAAACCCAGCTGGGCAAATTTCAGAGAGAGGAACACCTCCCTCTGGGCCCAGCCAGGTTTCAGTAATACATGCCAGGTCGGCCTCCTCATCCAGGATCAGATCCCGGATGAGGAGAGCTTTATTGACCACCGACCTGGCATTAAGCAGCAGCAACCTGAGTCCAGGGCCAGAGTTACACTCATCACCAGTACCCAAGATTGGGCTCACAGAGCCGGAACAAGGGACCGTTATTAAGCAACGGTCTCTCGTTCCCCTGGAACGGCTAGCTCTGTGACCCCCGCCATATCTGCCTCTCCCCAGCAACACAGGGATATTCCGGCCCTCTGCCACCCCAGAGATCAATGCCCCTTCCTCTCCTGTCTCCCGAGCGTCAGGTGGGCCAAATCTATCACTCATACTACTGTCGCTCATCCCATCCATACCATACTCCCACCCACCCCAACCATCACACTCATACCAGTCATTCATTCCATGCACAACATTGAATCTGCTCCAATCATCCATTAATTAGAGACCCCCCCAATGTTAAAAAAGGATTAAATTAATAATAGATAAAAATGCTGATAAAATATGACATAGTATAAATACATATAAATAAAAATAGAAAATTTCACAAGGTTAATAATTAATAGTATAAAATAGTATAAAATGGTAAAAATGGTATAAAATGGTATAAAATATGCATATGATTCTTGGACATTGTCTGATTCCTATATGTACCCCCCTTTCTGTGTTTCTTAATGACTCCTCTTTGTCGATGTTTTTAACTGCCCAGGAACTTAAATACACCCGATATTATGAGTGGGGTCCCACGTCATATCGTCTCCCTTCTGGAGCAATGTCATTATATACCCCTCACGTTGCCATAGGAGCAAATGTGACGTGTGCCCGTATTGTTAATTGTTCTACCCATCAGTCCCACCCACGCTGCTTGAAAATGTCATCTGCCACGTGGGAGCACAATTGTTCATCCATTCAAAATGTATCATTTGCCTATGGTCATGTGCTGCTGCCTCCAGGATGGTTTTTTACATGTGGCGATATTCCAGCAAACCTATCAGAAATCGTCTGTAGCCTTACTCGCCTAATCCCTGTTTTCCCCTCCAAGCAGGAAGTACTTTTGTCTCAACATTACCGGCAATGCAGAGACACTACTCCCTTGGATGACACTTGTGATAGTAACCTCGCCTTATTGAACAAAGCTGAATATACCTCCTTAGCTGTTTCACTTGTAGAAGTGCCCGCATTAGCACTGTATAATCAGCGTTTCATAGGAAAGCTTGCCTGTGCCTTGGCAAAAGATATTAATAGAACCTCCATTGCCTTGGCTGCTTTAAATGAAGAACAATCTGACCTAAGACATGCTATACTAGATAACAGAGATGCCATAGACTTTTTACTGTTACTCCACCATCAGGGTTGTCAGGCAGTTAAAAAATGTGTGGTTTCAATCTCACTGTTAACTCTGCCACCATAGAAGAACAGATAAAGCAGATGAAGCAATTGGTGGATAACATAGGTGCAGATATACTACCCAATTGGTGGAATGCTCTATGGTCATGGCTTCCGGATGGCTCATGGTTAAGGTTAATGTCTATGTATATGATTGGTATTATTTCAGCCGCTATATTAATATGTTGTTTTATCCAATGTATTCCTTCCTTGTTGTCTATGTGTCGCTCTGCCTTTGTTCACAATGTATTGTATGAGTCTGCTCAACCTCTCATGGCCTCCTTGGAACCGTATTATGATGATCCAACAAACACGAAGGAACCTTTCCACTTCCCCAGCGATGAATAAATAGAAACAGAGCACTGATTTGGGTGCTTGCATTCAAACATAAATAAAATGGAGGAGGTATAGCTGCCATAGCATGTTAGGATAGGATTACACTATATCTGGACTTCTAACAACAAATGCCTTATATATTCCGATTCCGTTAGCCAGGACAGGACTGCACATAGGTCACATAAAGTGAGTCTGCATTTCTGGTGAAATCTGCTTAAGGAAGTGACTGGCCATAAAACAGTTCAAGCAACTCTCCTCGAATAACAAGAATGTGTCAACAGGAAAAGAACTGTGTGATCAAAAGACGCAATTTACATTGCCTGGGGTAAACAGGACGAAGGCTGTGATAAAAGACCTTGCTTTGTGGTAAACAGGAGATAGCTGTGTTAAACAACAAAAGGTCCCAGGAAATTGGCCATGAGAGACATTTGCTTAGTAGAAACTAGTTACGTGCCATATGGAGATGGGAAGGACTCGGAAGTTGTGTCATCTCTTAGAGTTACGTTATTGGATGTTTGTATATCACTTGACATGTATGTGTAATCATTCCCATTTGCATATTCCCCCAATAAAAGGAGGTGCACAGCTCAATACTGTGTCATTTCACCCAGAGAGAGATGTGTCCAAGTCTTCTTTCTAGGATTCGCGTTTGTGAGTGACCCCCCTTGTCTGGGGTTGCTCTAAGTCCCTCTGAAGACATCGTTCCCCTCAGGGACTTTGCAGCACCCTCAGAAGGGTTAAACAAGACAGAGGAAGAAGGGGGGGGGAGAACAAAATTTAAAAATATAACATCAACGTCAGTTTTTTTGTCATATATTAAACATTTTATATTTTAATTTTTCTCAACTTTGAACACATTAACAAACAAGGGGATAAAAAAGATTAAACAAGAGTTAGAACAGGGGAAAAAGGAACTTGGTGATGATTACAGCTCGTAAATTTGCCTCATTATCTCCCTCACCTCGTCCTCAAGGTCTGGTGGGACGATGCACTCGTAATCCAGATCCGGCTGAGCTGGAGCAGAAAAATAGCCCCCCCTCCTCCTGGGTGGCGCATCATCTGCTATTTTGATTTCTTTTTGGGTGCTGTCTTCAGGAACCACGCAGCCATTACGTCGGGGGTGCCCAATCATACGAGTGGTGGGAGCCTCGTCTTGTTCGTTCGCAGTGATAAAGCTTTCATTGGTGAATTCTGTGGGGGTCTGCAGCACCATGTGGATCTGTTTGGCTGGGTCATGGTGCATGTCCACTGTGACTTCAATTGTTCTGGCTTGGATTGGCTCCTCATCCTCGCTGTCTGAAATTGCAGCATAGGGCACCTGCTGCCATGGGAAGCGCGCACAGCTTTTAGAAAAGAAGTAAAGACGCTGGTGTGTCAGTAGGCCTGGAATTTCTCAGTTTTGACACCTAGGTTAAAAATAGCTCCCTAGCAAAGAATGTGAGGAATGGTAGCTGTGCCAAGTTGTAAGGAACTTCAAAGCAGCTTAACTGGTCCTCCCTCTAACAGGAATGCACAAGCTGACACTCTGGCATTGTCAAAATATGGCTGCAGAATTTTTTTTCTTGGCAGGACAGGAGGGCCAAAATGAATAAATACAGGGGAAGCCATGTCAATATTAAGCTTACCGTATTTTTCGGACTATAAGACGCACCGGTATATAAGATGCACCAAGATTTCAAAGAGTTAAGTAAGAAAAAAACCCTCTGTGTGCCCCATTTTTTTTGCAAAAAATATGGTGGGTAAAGGGTTTGGGAGGCCTGCAGAGAGCTCCTGGGAGCTGAGAGAAAAAATGCACCCGGTTTTGCCAAAAAAAAACAACGGACATTATTTGCCCTTTTTTCAGATAAAGGGGGGGGGGGGTTTGCCTTTTTCTAGCCCCCAGGAGCTCTCTGCAGGCTTCCCAGATCCTCTGCCCACCCCATTTTTGCAAAAAAACAGGCTCATTTTTTGCAATAATGAGATACTGGGACAGGGCTTCTGGAGTCCAAAAATGGCTGTATTCGGTATATAAGACACACCGAAAATGCCACCCTCTTTTGGGGGGAAGTGCATCTTTATACTCCGAAAAATACGGTAATTGAATATCTATCAGATCAATTCACTTTTAGATTGATCTCGCTTTGTTTAGTACACCATTTCATTCTCCAAAATTTGCATGGACTGCTCTAAAAGCATAGAGTGTGGTGTACACACAGAGCAGAGGTGACACCATGGCCTTTGGAACATCACCAAATGTCGTCCCCCCCACCAACCCTGACTTTCCGATTTATACACAAACAATTTGTGAGCCTGTAAGATTATATCTCTTTCTAATTAGGATTTTATTTTATTTTAACATGTATGCTTGTTTATTTTGCACCCCTCTTTCTTTATATACTGCTGCCTGCAAAGATTGCTGAATGTTACACTTATCACCCCTGATCTGGTTGCTCAGTAGCAGTGTGGGCTCCAGCCGGAACACTAAATTTGGCTCGCCACCGTGACTCATGAGTGCTTGTGGGGCCATCGCGATTTTGCACGAAGCCGCAGGTGTCCCTTTGTTTTGGTGAGGGTTTTTTGCTTCCGCGCATGCCGAAACACGGGCACATCTGCGGCTCCGTGCGTGATTTTGCTATTTCCAGAGGTGCAGAAGCAAAATCGTGCTGGCCCTGCAAGCGGCGAGTCCAATTTAACATTCCAGCTAGCAGCCCACCCTTGTTCAATAGACCATCTAATGCATTGATTGATTGATTGATTGATTGTTGAAAGGGACCTTGCAAGTCATCAAGTCCAACCCCCTGCTTAAGCAGAAAATCCTACAGCACCCCAGCCAAATGACAGTCTAATCTCCTCTTGAAAATGTCCAAAGTTCGGGAGTTCACAACCTCCGCTGGCAGGCCGTTCCACTGGTTGATCGCTCTGACCATCAGGAAGTTTTTCCTTATTTCTAGATTGAATCTCTCCTTGGTCAGCTTCCAACCGTTGTTCCTCGTCTGGCCCTCTGGTGCCCTGGAAAGCAGCGTGACCCCCCTCCTCTCTGTGACAACCCCTCAAGTACCTGTGGACTGCTATCATGTCCCCCCGGCCCTTCTTTTCTCTAGGCTATCCATGCCCAGTTCCAACAATCTCTCTTCATAAGTCTTGTTTTCCAGTCCCCTAATCATTTTTGGTTGCTCTTTTCTGCACCTTCTCCAGAGTTTCTATGCCACCTTTGAAGTTTCTATGTCTCTTTTGAAGCCATGGTTAAGTTAGATCCAACAGAAGCACACACACACAGGTGAAAATATGGGAAAAAGAAAAAATCAGGCTTGCAAGTGATTTTGAACAGCTTACTTGTTCTTAATTCCGGATGCTTCAGTATAACCATGGCTGCACACTGCTGGGGCTCCATAGACATCTCCGGCAGAAGGCTGGTCAATCTTGGAGCAACTAATGTTACTACAAAGAGAAACAAAAATGCTCAAGCATCCATACTTCAAAAGAAAAGGAAGCAGTCCCCATTCTTTTCTGCTAATCTTGTGTCATGTTTGTCGGTTATATTTTAGGTCACTAGGCGAGAATGTATTTATAATAGCAGTGATGAGAGTTCTGAATATGCAAGAAAAACGGCCATTATATATTTTTTACTCTGCTTTGCTAAAAGAAAAAAAAGTGTTGTCAAATATGACATTAAAAAAGAGGAAATTATAAATATTAATAATAAGGTAAATTAATTAGTTGCCTGAATAGGGTATTACAAAAAATAAACAGCTAGGCACAGATGAAAATGGTTTCCACTCCAACTCATTCTGACATAATTGCATTTTTAATTCCTGCATTTCACCATATTTATTTTTCAGTAAAAGTGTTAAACTTGTAGTCATCCAGTCATTTGTGTGTGTGTGTGTGTGTGTTTCTGTAAGTGTTTCTGTTTGCACGGATTTTATATGCACAATTTTGGAAGCAAGAAAAAACCCCAACTACTCTGTCACTCTTGATTAAAATAATGGAATGCGCAGAAATGTCCAAACTAACAATGGAACTTCAAAACAAGGATGAGACAGATTTCTACAAAGCTTGGGATAAATGGTACCTCTGGTTAAAAAAAAGGAATTATCTAAAAATTACCCATCAAGAAAAATATCCAACAAAAACAACTTGAAAAAATAGCAATTTACATCACAAATCATAACATCAAACCGAAACAACAAACTGTAAACATCGATCCACACGAACTCCAACTTTACAAAGAAAATAAACCCCTAAATGAATTATATATATTGGCACTAAAAACTGCATTCAAAACATATCGATAAAGCCTTAGGGTAAAACACACCAACTACGAGCTCAAACTACAGGCCGCAAATCATGAAAGACCCAGCTCTAACGCTGGTTTTCGCTTCTCTATCCCCCCCTTCTTTTCCCTACCCCCCTTCCTTCTATATCTACTTCCCTCCCTTCACAAACCCCTTCTCCCACTCCCCAATTACTACATAAGTAGAGTGTAAAAAAATGTACAATATGCATATCTCCTTTGTCTTTCTGTATTTGGTTTTTATTGTATATATTTAATAAATTTATTTTCAAAAAAAAAGAAAAAAAAAGAGGAAATTATAAATATTAATAATAAGGTAAATTAATTAGTTGCCTGAATAGGGTATTACAAAAAATAAACAGCTAGGCACAGATGAAAATGGTTTCCACTCCAACACATTCTGACATAATTGCATTTTTAATTCCTGCATTTCACCATATTTATTTTTCAGTAAAAGTGTTAAACTTTTAGTCATCCAGTCATTTGTGTGTGTGTGTGTGTGTGTGTGTTTCTGTAAGTGTTTCTGTTTGCATGTGTATAATCATAAATCCACACCCATATACCCTGCTTATGTTGGCCGCACTTACACACTTTCCCTTTGCCCATGGGCAACATTTTATCCTGCAATCCAGAAATTGGTGGCAAACTTCACCCACACACATGTCTGGATTTTAACTGCCATCACACACACACACACACACACACAAAAAGCCCCTGGAACTGTTTAAACACTAGTGCTTAAAAACAAGTATAAAGTACAATAGGCTGAATGAATCAATGTTTATTTTTATAAACAACATTTATTTTTTTTAAAAAGGAGAGCAAAACAAAACATATACGAGGATCCGGATTGTGGGAGCAATATGCTGGCTCTGTTAAAAAGTGCTATTGCTAACATGTTGTATAAGCCACCCTGAGTCTAAGGAGAAGGGAGGCATTAAAAAAAAATCAAATAAATATAAATAAATAAATATAATTTAACCTACTCTTATTAAATACATGACTCTTGCAGATTTGGATGCTACTGCTGCGGATCCTGAGATATACAGTGTTCCCTCGATTTTTGCAGGTCTGAACTTTGCAAAAAGTCTATACCATGGTTTTTTAAAAAAATATTAATTAAAAAATACTTCACATGTTTTTTTCTATATCACGGTTTTTCCCGCCCGATGACGTTATGTCATCACCAAACTTTTGTCTGCCTCTAATAAATATTTTTTTAATAAACTTTAATAAATTAACATGGTAATAATCTAAATGGTTGGTAAGGGAATGGGAAATTGCAATTTAGGGGTTAAGGGAAGGCTTGTGATACTGTTCATAGCCAAAAATAGTGTATTTACTTCCGCATCTCTACTTCGCAGAAATTTGACTTTCGCAGGCGGTCTTGGAACGCATCCCCCGCGAAAGTCAAGGGAACACTGCGGAGGGGAAAACTGCCCTTTCTCCACCTTCTGGAAGGTCGAAAATCAGCTGGCCAGCGTGCACATGCATATTGTAGCTGACATAGGGCAACACCTTTCATGCCCTCAGATATGATTCATGCGTGTCCGTAGGTTCACCATCACAGGGATTTTACATAGTTTTGAATCTTTGGATTGTTTTTTCTTCTCATATTGATGGGACAGGGAGAGAACTAACCTAATAATGGAAAAAAATGCCACTCAGGATGGCTTTACCTCCTCCTCTCTGCTGGTGGTTTCCAACACTAGGAATGAGAAGGGGTTTGAGCCTATCTAGCTAGAGCAGTGGTTCCCAACCTTTTTTTGGCCATGCCCCACCTAAGAACCTCTAAACTCCTGAAGCCTCCCCCCCACCATGACATATAATTCTTATTATTCAAAAAGTGAATTACTCACGCACAGGAAGCTTAAAAGGCCATTAACTAGGTTTGAACAAGGTTCAAATTGCCCCCATTAAAAATGAAATTGCCCCCCTGTGGGGCGTGGGTCCTATATTGGGAACCAGGGAGCTAGAGTCTATTTAACTTGGCCATGCAGAAGTTAGGAAAAGCCACCACATGTCAAGATAAGATTCTTTATGCATGCCCTGAATGACACAATCCTATGGGGAAAAAAACATTGTGTTATCTTGGCCCTGAACTGGGAGCAGGGGATAATTAATTGTTGGCAAGCAGTACAATATGCCAAGGGTTGGGCTTTGACAAGTTTGTCAAAAGCAGTGGAGTTTCCAGAAGTGGCTGAAGATACTTCCTAAACTAAACAGGAAGATTCTGTTCTAGGCACATTGGAATTCATGCAGGATATATTTATCCAAATTACTAAAAGTAATGTAGAGATTAACAGAGAACCGAAGAAAGTGATCTCTGGCAAAACTCTTTGAAAAACGGCCGATACACATTTGCTCACAACTCATCCTAATTTGGCCACTGAAGACTGATTTTTGGAGCAGTCAAGACAAGAAGCAGAAATCCTCAGAGCAATATGACAGTGCAAACAAGGAAACCGTTGTGCCATTCAAGAATGCAGTCAAAACTCACACAATTATTTCCTTGTACAGATATAGTGGAAATAAAGTTCACCAGAGGAGAACTTTGACCGTGACAAACCTCCAAGTCATGAGTCAGCAAACTCAGATTACATTATATTTGCAAGTTATGAGAGACAAAATAGCAGAATCTTTCAATATTTGATAAAGAGGCTTATCCTATTTTAGTATGATGTGCAAAAAAACAACAACAAAAACCAACGTGCTGTGTACATAAGAACCTTCAACTCACATAAGAAACTTGACATTTTCTTGATAGGGCTGGTAGATTAAGCTGAAAAATGTATGCAGCAGTAAAGCTATTGGAATCATCGGAGATATAAGTCAGGCTCATAAATATGTAAATATATAATCACTTTGGAAGGGACAAAGACATTTTGTTTCCTTTAGTTCTTCAGGATGCAGGATGAGGACTTGAACATTCAGCATAGCATAACAGGAGTAAGGGGACATGATCAGAGATCAAATCTCCAACCAGGAAACTCACTGGATGACTTTGAGAGCTGGTCACTCTCTCAACTTAAACTGGCGAAAAGACAGACATGAACAGAACCAAAAATGATTGGAGATGGAAAAAGTAAAACCAAAAAATATGTTCAACTCCTATCTTCAAAACGTGGCTACAGAGCACTGCACACCAAGACAACTAGACACAAGAACAGTTTTTCCCCCGAACGCCATCAGTCTTCTAAACAAATAATTCCCTCAACACTGTCAAACTATTTACTAAGTCTGCACTACTATTACTAATAGTTCTTTCTCATCATTCCTATCACCTATTTCCTCCCAATTATGACTGTATGATTGTAACATGTTGCTTGTATCTTTAAGATGTTTATTAATATTGATTGTTTCCTGATTGCTTATTTGTACCCTATGACAATCTTTAAGTGTTGTACCTCATGATTCTTGACAAATAAATCTTTTATTTTATGTACACTGAGAGTATATGCACCAAAGACAAATTCCTTGTGTGTCCAATAACACTTGGCCAATAAAATAATTCCATTCTATTCTATTCTATAATAAAACAAAAAAATTGATTTCGCTCCTGCTTCTTGATTCTCTGGGTGGAAGATGAGTGGTGGGAAGTGCTATCCCTCTTCAAAATGAAAGTATAAAGGTCAGGAGCAAAAAGAAACTATTGTTCAAGGGTTCAAGGAGATCTTGGACAAGAACAAACAGGAACGATTAAAGTATAAGGACTGGGCTCTGGGCTCTTATTTACCAAACCAGTTATTTACTGAATTTCAAAAGAAAAACAATCCTCCTGAACATAGTTATTTTTTAAAAAGGGTGGCTGTTTACATAACAAATGCTTTTCCCCAAGTGCATCATGTACCCTTTTGCCTACTGTGTAATAATAACATGGACGGCTCCTTACTTCAGCACCTCCAAGGTTTTGTGATCCAGAACTAGATTGGAGTTTCCAGTCAGGTCCAGTTCCTGCAGCGTCGCAGGCAAAGTTTCAGGCAATTTGACTTTGGTCAGTTCATTACAGCTCAGGTCCACACACTGAAGAACAAAGGGAGAGTTAAAATAAACAGGCCATAGGTCTTTGGAACACAGAGCCCTAATTGTTACATAGACTGCTACAGTAAGAAATCAGAGTTCCAATTGCCACAAGTGACATGCACAGTAATAAACCAAGGTCTGGGACTGTACCATTACAGACCAAGGGTGGATTTTGCCGCTCGTGAACTTCACTATTGAGAAAACTATTACATAAATCCAAGAATGTAGAATAAGCGTTATTCCTTAATATCTCATTTCCGGTGGGTAAGTACAGTGGTACCTCTACTTATGAACCTAATTCGTTCCGTGACCAGGTTCTTAAGTATAAAAGTTTGTAAGAAGAAGCAATTTTTCCCATAGGAATCAATGTAAAAGCAAATAATGTGTGTGATTGGTGAAACCACAGGGAGGGTGGAGGCCCTGTTTCCTCCCAGGAGATTTCTAGAGAAGCCCCAAGGAGGCTTATCCTCGCCTTTTCCGACCCTTTTTCCTCCCAGGAGATTCCTAGAGAGGCTCCACGGAGACATCTCCCCGCCTTTTCCTGCCCTGTTTCCTCCCAGGAGATTCCTAGAGAGGCCCCACGGAGGTTTCTCCCCACCTTTTCCGGCCCTGTTTCCTCCCAGAAGATTCCTAGAGATGCCCCACGGTCTGATTTATTATGGTCTCCAACTTAGTTACTTTGTTCAATCCTATATCTCTTAACTAAAAGCTGAATATAAATAACAATTTATTACAGAGGACAGACAATAATCATTGAAAGCTATCCAAATGGCTGGGGGGAATTTTGTAAATGCTCAAAATGGTTGCTAGGAGTTGAAAATGATTTAGTGGCGTATAATTAATCAACGGCAAGTATGTTTTAGCTGCAGCATGATAATGTTCACTAAGCTGTGTTCACACTAGAACCAACCAAGGAGAAAAAAAATCTGGAAAGGTAATCCACTATGGCTTGGAGGCCCAAAAGTGATGATACAATATTCATAATTTTTTGTCTGTCTGTTTGTCCATTCCCCCCCTTGGGGTAAATAAATTTTTCAGCTGCATATGAAAATGGCAGGGTGAGTGTGAGGATAACTTATTGACCTTGAGATCTCTTGGGCATCTAAAACAAATGAATGGGGCTTTATAGGTTCACAGACTATCTAACATTAATTAACAAAATGTTATGATTACATTGTTGTTGTTTTATTATCCTTTACCCTCCAAATTTATCATTCTATCAAACAATGGCTTATATGCATACATCCAGAGGTGGGCTGCTATGGTGGAACGGTGGCGTGTGCTCGCCCCCTTGGCTCTGAGTGGTAGCAGAGTCCAGCACAATTATGCAATTGCACTTGGGCAGGTAGCAAATCGAGCGCCTGCATCTCCGCATGATTTCGCTACCTGGACTCTCAGAGTCATGGGGGTGAGCACATGTCACCGTTCCACCTTAGCAGCCCACCTCTATATACATCTGTATGTGAGCACTTGCACGCACTCAGAGAAATATGCTTAAAATTAAATAAAACAATTCTTGAACCTGATAATGTAGTTTATATTAGACATAAGCATCAGGCTGCAGTCCTTTTTTTCTCTCCAAAGGCAACAATCAAGGATATATGCCTTTAGCAACAATCTAAGAATGCCATAAAATTATGGAAGAATTTCTAACCTCAGGACAAGATGTAATGACTCATAGCTCCTTTTCAATTGGATTAAACTCTGTGTGTAATTAGCTTTATTTGTTGCTTACCGCACAAGTTCTGTACAGTACAATGTATTTTCAACTCAAATTTTAATAGATTACCACTACTACTAAATTATTAACAGCAATAATCAATTCATTGCAATTAATGTTACTAAATTTTAAAATATAACATCAGTGCAATAGTTGTTTAATGGGTCCAAGTAGAAATATATTTCATCTGTTTCTTCTCTGACAAAAATGAATGGGAGGTAATACCCATCACAAAAACAACAAATATAATAGGAAAAAACATGGTCTTTCTAATGAAATAAAAATGGAGATGATTGAAGGTAAGAAAACAGGGAGCGATGGAAGAAAACTTGCTCTCTGTTTTCTCACCTTCAATCATCTTCATTTTTATTTCATTAGAAAGAGCATGTTGTTTTCTATCATCTATGTTGTTTTGGTGATGGTTTCTTTTCAAATAAGGCTGCAAAAATCAGTCAAGTGGACACCTGGTCCACTTGACAAAGAATGACCCTTTAATGTTTAGTTTTGTGGTTAGCCCTAACCAGGTGAGTATAACCTAGGACTATGATGGTGAACCTATGGCATGCATGCCACTTTGGGCATGCAGAGCCATGATGCCTGGCACATACGGCATTGTCCGTTCCTCTTCTGGGTTTCTAGCGTGCATGCACAGGGGATGATCAGTTGGCTCTTGTGTTTGCAGCAGTGCCGAAAACTAGAAGAACTTATTTTCCATTTTCCGGTGGAAGCATGTGTGCTGGCCAGCTGATCAGCAAATGCGTGGCAGTAATTGGAAGACTTGCCAGCCGGCGTCCTTATGCGCACCAGACACCAGAAGTACATTTTCTGGCATATACATGCCCTCTGGCAACCCCTCTTCCTGGTCACAGCCCAGATGAGTGCATGCGTAAAGTGCTGGGAGAGAAAACAAGAATTTGTTCCTTTGCAAAACGTAATAACTCAGAGCAAGTTAAAGTTGTTTTTGATTTGCTTATTTTGAAGCAGGGTCACAAAACACCAGCAATAATGGCCTTCAAGTCTCTAATACAATAGCATTTAGACTTGTATACCACTTCATAGTGCTTTTACAGCCCTAAGCAGTTTACAGAATCAGCATATTGCCCCCAACAATCTGGGTCCTCATTTTACCCAACTTGAAAGCTGAGTCAACCTTGAGCCGGTGGTGAGATTTGAACCGCTGAACTACAGCTAGCAGTTAGCTGAAGTAGTCTGCAGTGCTGCACTCTAACCACTGTGCCACCCCTGCTCTAAACTAGAAAGGTATGCTGTAGATGTGATTTTCAACCTTTTTTGAGCCGCGACACATTTTTTACATTTACAAAATCCTGGGGCACACCACCAACCAAAATGACACAAATCAAATAAATAAATAAACAAACAAACAAACAAACACACACACACACACACACACACACATACATAACCCCCTCGTATATACAATCCCATGTAACATCCCCTTATAAATACAGTCAATCATCAATCATCCCTACTCAAATTTATATCTCATTTCTGGGTACTTCTCCTGTCTTTCCCCCTTTTCTCTCTCATGTTTGTCATTTCTCTCTCTTCCTCCCTTTTTCCCTCATTCCTTTTCCCTCTCACTTCTCCTCTTTTTCCATCCCTGTCTCTCTCCTCCCCCCCTTATGTGTGTGTGTGTATACACACTGGAACCATTTCCAAAACCAGTTGAGGGCTGGGTTTTTTTCTCTTTTATTCTTTTCAAAAACAGGTGTGGGCTGGGGGGCGTTTCTTATTATTTGGGTGCTTTTTACCATATGCTTCAAGAATCACCCCTCTCTCTCTCTTTTGTTTCTCTCTCCTCTCATTCTCTGCCTCAATCATTTCTCCTATTTTCTCCCCTTTTTGTTCTCATTTCTCTCTCTCCTTTCCTCTCCCTATCTGTCTCTCTTGCTTTCTCTCTCTCTTGCTATCTCTTTTTCTCTCTTATTTTCTTTCTCTCTCTCTTGTTCTTTCTCTCTCTCTCTTTCTCTCCCTCCCTCTTTCTCTCTCTTTTTCTCTCTTGTTTTCTCTCTCTCTCTCTTGCTTTCTCTCTCTCTCTTGTTTTCTTTCTCACACTCTTTCTCTCTCTTGTTCTCTCTCTTGCTATCTCTTTCTCTCCCCCCTTTCTCTCTCTCTCTTTCTCACTTTCTCTCTATCTTGCTGTCTGTTGCTCTCACTCACTCTCGTTCTCTCTCCGTTCTTCTCAGCGGAGGCTGGCGAAGGTGATATTCAATGTCGGGGGCGCGCGGGCGGTTGCGCGCGCTCCCTACACCCCTGCTAGCCGCTCGGAATATTCAAAATAAGAAAAGCCTTCACCGGCGAAGGTTTTTCTTATTTTGAATATTCCGAGCGGCTAGCAGGGGGGTAGGGAGCGCGCGCAACCGCCCGCGCGCCCCCGACATTGAATATCACCTTTGCTGGCCTCCGCTGAGAGAACGCCTGCCCCGTCTCTCCTGCAACCCCCTTGCTGAGAGCCCAGGACGAAAGTGCTCTCGGCAAAGGTGAGACGGGCAGGGCGTGCGTTCCGGGTGCGGGAGGAGCCACGTCGAAAGGCAGGAGACAGCGGAGGAGGAGAGGGGGCGGGCGGGGGGCAGCGCCGAAAGGCCGAGGGGGCTGGAGGCACCGTGAGGAGGCAGGGGCGGCCGCGGCTCATTTCCCTTCTGCTGCCGGCGCCTCCCCGCCCCCCCGCGGGCTGGCAGGGGGATGAGGAGCGCGCGGCCGTGAAAAAGGGTGCACGCAGGGGTATTTTGGGGTGCATGCGCGCAGACACGCGCAGCTTTCGGGGAAGCGACGAGAAGCCATGGGCGTGAGGGGGCCGACTTTCAAAGCAACCTTTGCCGGCCTCCCGCGGGAGGGTGCCAATAGCGGCGGCAGCGGGGGACAATAGCGGGGGGGAGCCGCCTCGCGGCACACCTGACCATGTCTCGCGGCACACTAGTGTGCCGCGGCACACGGGTTGAAAAACACTGCTGTAGATAAAGTTATAAATTAGAGATCAGCAATAGAAGTTGACCTTTCTACAACTTCTTCACACCTTCACAGTCTCAACAGCCTTGCATGCCATCCTGTATTTTGGAGAACAATAAAAGATTTAAAAAAAAAAAAACCATGAATGTCTGTGAAATTCAGGATGGCTCAGTTTCTTCCTCCTTATCTCGTACATTAGATTTATAGAAAGCTGCCCTAATTCTTTGAAAATCAGTTTTCCTTTGATGTCTGAAGCAGCGGTGTTATGAACCACTTTTCAGAGCAGAATATTTTAGTTTGCCCTTAACTAGGTATGGAACTTGAAGCCTTCCAAATATTGTTGAATTGCAAATCCCATCATTTCTCTCCGGGGGCTCTGTTCCTAGGGTTTGTAGGAATTCACTCCGTCACTAATCCAATGTTTCTTACTTTAGATGTCACCAGTTTAAGAATCAAAAATAAAATCCCACATGAGCAGACACATACATAGTCTATCCTCAGACAGGTAAACTTAATTTGAACTTGGCGATAGGATTCTCACTTTAGCGAGACATAAATCTGATAGACATCCAGGATCTCAGCTCAGCCTTAATTGCAACTTACACTGTGACACCTTTCAAACGATGTTTAAGGTGGCAAAAAAGATCGCTGACAGGAAAACAACATGTCACTTAGGTTCAAATGAAGCATGAAAGCAAAACTGGTACTTCAAATTGTATAATGGCATTGCCTCTATTGCATAAAGAAATCCCGTATCACACACACACACACCCAAATCTCTTTGAACACTTTGTGTGTATTGCCCCAATTAGAACAGCGGAGAAGTGCAATTCAAAAACATCAACGTTTTTTTAAAGGGACAGAAAACAAAGCAGTCTTTTAAACCAGATGAATATTCTAACCTATGTGCTTTTCCATTTTTACCATTCTGAGACGAAGAAGACAAATCAGAGCTACCATTCTGCGGTGAAGGTGGGACGGGGGTGAAATCCAGCAGGTTCTGACAGGTTGTGAAGAACCGGTAGCAGAAATTTTGAGTACTTTGGAGAAGCAGCAAATACCACCTCTGGTTAGCCTGAGAGTGGGGTGGGAATGAGGATTTTGCAGTATGTTTCCCTGGAGTAGGGTAGAAACGGAGGTTTTGCCGTATCCTTTCCCTGCCACGCCCACCAAGCCACACCAGGCCCACCAAGCCACGCCCATAGAAACAGTAGTTACTGTAAAAAAAAATTGGATTTCACCACTGGGGTAGGGTCCTATCTCTGGGGAGCCATATCCGTACTGTTTTAATCTTGCGCCTTCTTGTAGAAGGATGATTCAATTTGGATAAGAGTTGATCTATCAGTGTTTTATAAAGCAGGACACGGAGGACATATGAGCCCTGCAAATGTTGTGGCGAAGGGGTACATTAGTTTATGTAGTAGTAACAGTAGCAGTACCAGCAGCATCAAGACTAGCGAAGGTAGCTACTAGGGGACTGAACCGTAATTCCCCAAAAGAGAGATTTATTCAGAATCTTTAAAGTTTATTGCAGAACTCGGTAGCCCTTGACTAAGGAAACCTTTTGGTCAAAGTGGACCCTTTGAAAAGACACTAGGTATCTCAGCTTCACTCAATAAACAGTAGCAGAATTCGCTCAAGACCTCTTCCACCTCTTCAGGAGCTAGCAGCGGAAGACCCGAGAGAAATGTACTTAACTGCATACACAAGACGTGCTAGTAACACAGTAGATAAGCTGTGCTGCAGAAACAAGAAATTCAACCTGTTATATATAACAGCCCCTAGCTGTTAAAATTTAGATCTCTTTCACCTATTCCTAAAAAGGCAATGGACTTCTTGCTGCTTGTTTCTTGACCATGGATGTGGAAAGCAGCTGGACTGTCTTATGATAAAAGGTTGTATCTTATCTATGACTCTTAGAATTCAGACTTGGCCACTTCAGCCTCTCACTAAAAGATTGAGACTGTAAATTCCTCTGTCTGCTCAGGGAGATTTTGATAACTTGTCCAATATTCAGTATGTGCCATCCTTCTCTAATTTGAGGTTGGAGCAGAAGATGGACCTGTGCAAAGGCTCTCCTAGCCACAGCTGTCTTACTAATATTTTAAACCGCACACACTCATTTGTTTAATGTGCTCTCCGTTCGTAGAAGTGAGAGATACGTAAATCCAATATACATAGATAGATCTGGTATAGATAGATCAGAGAAAGGTCATATTCTATCAGAATACAGATAGTATTCTAAATGTTAATTATTTCGTGGAGGGCTTCCCAAATTTAAAGTCTACAACTTCTGTGCCAGAATTAGAAGGGAAAAATAACAGCTGCAGTATAGGTAGTAACCAAGACCTGTGACGCTGATGGCAGAACACACTTCTCATATCATTTCACACTTTTTTCTTCAGAGAACAAATAAGCAACTGCATGGGAAGCAGGGCAAATTATACTATTTCTCAATAAAAAGAAGTTAGGAAAAGAAATAATCCAACGCAAGTGTGATATCTAAAATACAGCTGAAAGATGAGATTAATTCAGACTTGCTCATTTGCTAGTATGAACAGTCAAATGCAGTTTTCCAATATTTACATTTTTTTAAACCATTATGTTATGCCCCCCAACCCCCCCCCCCAACCCCCACAAAGTTTTAACTGCATCCTCATTTGAACATTTCTAGACAGCAAGTATGGATAACAGTAAGGACAAAAAAACAAAGCACACATAATAGCAGAGAAATTAAGTCTAGCTATGGTCAGGAATCTCACACGCTAAATCTGAGCTGGTCCATTATGGAGCAATTTATTTTTTAAAAGATACTTTGTCCACAGGTAATCTAGGGCAGTGATGGCGAACCTACGGCATGCATGGGGAGCCATATCTAAGGGCACGCAAGAAATTCCTCCATGTCAGCACCAGCTGATTTTCGGCCTTCCGGAGATGGGGGGTCATTTTTACTTTCCCTAGGCTTCAGGGTAGCCTGCAGTGTCCGTGGATGGTGAAAAACAGACCCAACAGGCCTATCGGAAGTTTAGAAACAAACTTCCCGTTGGGCCGTTTTTCATCCTCCCCAGGCTTCATTTCCTAGCGACAACACATAGTCAAACAAGTCATTTGATGAGCTTCATCCCACTCTGGTTTCTGCAGGGATGCAGGCAAAACAAAGTCCTCAGGGCCTTGTGAAAGAGAGTCAAAGTGGGAGTGGGGGCTGGTCTAATTTCTGAAGGATAATTTGTGAAAAGGAGGGAGCCACCACAGAGAAGGCTCTTTTTCTGGAACCCATCAGATGTACCACCTCAGGGGATGCAATTCCTTGCCTCTTCTCTCTAGTATGTGGGGTGGATGTGACAACCAGCACTTTGAATTGCACCCAGAATGAACTTGGCAACCAATGTAGCTCCTATGGGAGAGATATTACAGGTGCGTACCTGCACAAAACCAGGATGGACACTGTATTTTGAACCAACTGGATCTTCCAGATGCTTTTCCCAATCCAGCTCCCATTATCCCATATTAGTACTATGAGATTGGAAAACATGAAGCTCAACACATCAAAAAGGTAACATGTTGTGGAAGTCTGATTTAGCAGAATATATGATTCACAGACTGGGCTTCTGGGTTTATAGATAAGTAAAATTTGTCCCTAGACCAAATTCAACATTTTAGAATATTACTCCCTATAGATTCTGATGCTAGCAGAATTGGGAAAAAACGCACATATTAACTGAAAAAAGTTTCACTTTAAACCACGGATATAAAAGCTAACAAAACATAGCATTATATGTTTTGTCCTGAAATGTCAAAATGTCAAAATTCTCAACATCAGTAACCACAAGCATGCATTATGCAGCTGTGAGAGCAATCATGGGCTTTCCCAGATATGCCCATGTCTCGTCAACACTTCCCGGCTTGCACTGGCTGCCGATCAGTTTCCAGTCACAATTCAAAATGTTGATTATGATCTATAAAGCCCTACATGGCATCGGACCAGAATATCTTCGGGACCGCCTTCTGCCGCACAAATCCCAACGACTGATTAGGTGCCACAGAGTTGGTCTTCTCTGGGTCCCGTCGACTAAACAATGCCGTCTGGCAGGACCCAGGGGAAGAGCCTTCTCTGTGGCGACCCCGGCCCTCTGGAATCAACTCCCCCCCCCCAAGATTAGGACTGCCCCCACTCTCCTTGCCTTTCGAAAGCTCCTAAAAACCCACCTATGTCGCCAGACACAGGGAAACTGATACGGGGTGTATGATTTTTTATGTATGGATCATTAGGTTGTGTGATTGTTTTTTTTATAAGAAGGGTTTTTAATTGTTTTTAACATTAGATTTTTACATTGTGTATTGTTGTTGTGAGCCGCTCCGAGTCCTCAGAGACGGGCGGCATACAATAATAAATGATGATGATGATGATGATGATGATGATGATGATTATTATTATTATTATTATTATTATTATTATTATTATTATATCTGAGATTAAACTCCAAGTAGTAGTATAATGGCCCATAATTGATACATAAGATTTCATTGTTAATTAACAATGAGAAACAACTATTAACTGTAAAATCAATTAGATAAATTCTCAACAATCCGGTGGGGGGGGGTTACTGGTCTGTGGCCTGCTGGGAACTGGTTTATGCAAGTGGCGGGCAAATGAGCAAAGTTTCATCTGCGTATGCATGGGATCTAGGCTGCACATGAAACCATCCCTCCTCGGTCCCTGGAATACAATTTTTCCCCCCTGAAGCTAGAAGATAGATTAGGGGCCACTGGCATACACTATCTTTGGATGAATGCAGATGTACAAAGCTGAACTTCAAGTACAGCAATATATAATCTATACTCCTGATGTAGAGGTCAACATAAGAATTAGCTGGTTTATTCAAAGATACTTGAAAAATGCATCTCTCAATCTCTATTTTGATTTCCAAGAATGTTGCATATCAGATTGCAACTTGTCTCTTTGCTAATCAATCAAATCCCTTATTCTGATGTGCACTCGAATAACAATATATTGAGGTGTGTGGTTTTTTTAAACCAAAAGACATTATATTCATGTTTTTAAGGATGAATGAAGAGTACAAACAAATTATGCTTTCCATACCTATCTGGTTTAGTGTTCTCTTTCCTAGGAAACCCCGAGTAAGGTTTAAGGACTTGCTCATCAAAGAATACTGGGAAACATTTGCTTCTAAATCCTTAAGTACTATATCTTATCAGGTTTGGTAGCAACAACTGGAGTAAGTTTTGCAAAGAAGCATTTCTGCTCACTGTAATTTGTAATACAATTTTCGGAGAAAAGTATCCATTCTTTTGACATGCTAGATCTTGATACTCTCAAATATCCATGATGAAATTAAATGCTGATTTCTGTACAGGGAATAACAGAATGACCAGATTGCTGAATGCAATCCGGATAGTATTCTCCAGCTAAGGGATCAAATTATTGGTCAACCTGTGTTTGTGTCTCAAGCAAGCAAATCCTTTCTATAGCAAATGCAGTGGGTAACGTGGTTGTGTAATCATCCCAAGGACTCACTAAGCAGCATTAATTAAATCAGCAATGACTTATAACATAATTTCTCTTCCCGTGCTTGTAACTCTTAGTTACTGTACGGTAAGCAAAATTTACAATACCAGGGAAGTCTGATCACTTTGTGGTTTCAAGGAGAGTACAAAAACATTGAACTCCACACGGTTGATAGATTTCTGCTTCTAGATGCTCATAAATCTCGATATATTTAAAAGCCAACATTATTCATGCCCTCAGAACACTTTTTATGTTCCACAGTGGATGTCAGAATCTCACAGCCTAGATCAGTGATGGCGAATGGAGCCATATCAGTGGCACCCGGAGCCATATCTGCTGGCATGCAAGCCATTGCCCTAGCTCAACCCCAACCTGCATGTGCATGCCAGCCAGCTGATTTTTAGGTCACACAGAGGCTCTGGGAGGACATTTTTGGCTTCCAGAGAGCCTCCGGGGGGATGGGGGAGGGTGTTTTTAATCTTCCCCCGGCACCAGGGAAGCCTTTGGAGCCTTTGGAGCCTAGGCAGGGCGAAACAATCTATTGGGCCCACCAGAAGTTGGGAATCAGGCCATTTCCAGCCTCCAGGAGGATGGGGAGAGGAAGCTGTTTTCGCCCTATCCAGGCATTGAATTATGGGTGTGGGCACTCACGCATGTGTGATGCCGCGCACCTACGCTCTTCGGCACCCAAGGAAAAAACAGATCGCCATCATTGGCCTAGACAGACTGAATAAGTCAAGAGTGTGATTTAAATGAGGCTATACAGTATATGTCTAAGCATCAATCTGAAATGATTTGGGTCTTGCAACACGAAATGTATGGATTAGTTGGCCCCACTAGACATACACTATGGGTGCATGAGATTATGCCTATCTCTCCATGAATAGCCACTGATTAAAAGCCCAGGTCAGGATTTTTTGATTGGGGAATGGCATCCTATCTACATTCCCAACTTATTCTCCAAGTGTAGTGGAAAATATCACTGTCCTCAAGAGCAACAGTGTACAAAAAAAAAAAGTTGTGCAAAACAAACTCCTTCACATATAAATACCAAATGAGTATGCCATCTAAAAACAGTACAGTAATTGCGTTATCATCTGACCAAATAAAGGATACTTTAGAGCAGTGTTTTCCAACCTTTTTTGAGCCGCGGCACATTATTCATGTTTTCAAAATCCTGGGGAACATTGAAAGGGGGGGCGGGGGGGGGCTAAAGAAAAGTTTGGACAAAAAAACCTCTCTCTTCCTCCCTTTCGCTCTATTTCTCCCTCTTTCTCTCTTTTCCTTCCTTCCCTTCTTTCTCTCTCTCCATCCCTCTTTTTCTTTCTTCCTCTCTTTTTTGCTCTTTCTCTCTCCCTCCTTCCCTTCCTCTATGTCTTTCTCTCTCCCTTGCTCTCTCTCTCTCTCTGTGTGTCTCTCTTGCTATCTCTTTCTTGCTTTTTTCTCTTTCTTGCTCTCTCTCTCTCTTTCATTGTCTCTTGCTATATGTCTCTTTCTTTCTCTTTGCCTCTCTTGCTATCTCTCTTTCTTTCTCTCTCTTTCTCTCTCTCTGCCTCTCTTGCTAAGTCTCTCTTTTTCTCTTGCTATGTCTCTCTTTCTTTTTCTCTCTCTGCCTCTCTTGCTATGTCTCTCTTTCTCTCTCTCTTTCTCTCTCTCTCTTTCTCTGCCTCTCTTGCTAAGTCTCTCTTTTTCTCTTGCTGTCTCTCTTTCTTTCTCTCTTTCTCTCTCTCTTTCTCTATCTCTCTTTCTCTGCCTCTCTTTCTCTCTCTCTTTCTCTGCCTCTCTTGCTATGTCTCTCTTTCTCTCTCTCTCTCTCTCTCTCTGCCTCTCTTATATGTCTCTCTTTCTTTCTTTCTCTCTCTCTCTCTCAGCTGACTGCAAGCGGGAGCCCTGACGGCGGCAGCTGGACGTGCTGCTGGACGCTGTATATGCCAGGCCCGCAGCGCTAGCATGTACGGCGTCCAGCATCATGTCCAACCGCCACCGTCAGGGCTCCCGCTTGCAGTCAGCTGAGAGAGTGAGAGAGAGAGCTCCCTCTCGCCGCCGCCTGGAGCTCCCTCTCGCCGCCGCTATCTCCCCACGACTGCCTGTGGCCGCTTCAGCCCCCCCCCGCTCCCACCGCCAGTGCCCTCCCGCCGGGCCCCAAAGGACACTTGCCACCGATGCCAGAGAAGCTACAGTTGGGCGGTGCGCTGCCGGTGCCTCCGATCTGGGGCTCCCACTCGCAGCTGTCCCTCGGCTCCTGCCTGATGCCGCGGTTTCTGGCGCTCTCCTGCTGGGCCCCAAAGAAGGAAGGCGAGAAAAAGGTGCGAAGAATGAAGCTCTCCAATCACTTGACAGAGGTTCTAAAAATGGAAAAGATTTAATAAGATATTATAATTATATTGGGATGAATATCTAAATTTTCAACAGCAAAAAAAAAAAGACTCTCAAGACTAAACTATTAGTAGAAAAGCTTCGGAAGAAAGAACTTTCTGAGTGTCAGCGTACTGATTCAATGCTCAAAAGGAGACTCTTTAATGAACAGTCTGCTTCATCTCCAACCCCTTTAACACAATATACAGCCTCATTTGATTAGGATGGGACAACTCTCACTTGTATATTAGAGCAGCAAGATTTTCCCACATAACTTGTAGTATCCACCATACATATATACATACATACATACATACACACACATACATATACATATATATATATATGCAGTATATTAAAAGTTAAGCTGATGATCAAGACTTTTAGAGAGAGTTAGCAGGCAGGCTGCATTCAGCATTATGGATCTTAATAAATTAAAGTAAATTTAAGATCAGAAAAGTGTTTTTCCTTTTCCATTTTTAATATGCAATGATTTTCACACATGAGAAACACAAATTCATTCCAAGATTCAATCAATCTAAACTGGGCCAGAGAGAGTGAGTTTGACCTTAGATTTTAAATAAAGCTTCTTCAGAGAAAATAAACCACAGGTTAAATAGCATGGATCAGCTTTTTTTGACAATCTTCAGACTTTTTTTATATCCCTATGCCTGTATTTGTATTTTGCCCCAGAACACTTTTACAAACCAAGGCGCATCATTTTGAAAATGAGAATTAGTTCCACCTAGAAAACAGAAACATTCAGTCTTTCACATATGCATATTTATTTTGTCTTCTGCCTAATGAAAGGTGTCACACATGCCTTAAGCCAGCATTCCCCTAATTTGCACTCAGGTACAGGTAGTAGCTGATGATGCTTTCTCTCCTAAAGGTGAAGTAGTAACTTTTCTGACCCGCTTCTTTTATTGTAAATATGGAGAGAGGGGTGTGTGAGAGAAAGAGTATCTGCAGATAGTAGAAAACTACTATTCATTTATGTACGCCCACACCCCCATCTAGAACCCTCCCAGGTTCCTTCAGACAACCTTCATTCCTTGGCCATGAGCCTCCTGAAGAAATTAATAGACAAGAAAGTTCCAAAGGCCAATCAGGAGATCTACTTTTTTCACAGATCTCTTGCACCTTACTTTTTCTTCCAACTTATAACCGAATTATAAACAAGACTGGGAAAAGTAGACCAAAGGTATCAGAAGTCAGAACATTTCTGATCCATTTCTGAAAAACCTTCCAGAAGTAACAGGGACCAAAATAAAACCACCAGGCCCATCACATCTTTCCCCCACTCGCTTGAAGCCCGGTTTTCCACACTTGACCGACTAGAGGTGCTATTAAAATACTCAAAGGTGAAACTATTCCGCGCTGAGAGTAGGAGAGCAGATCTTCCCATTCCGGTCGGAAAGCAGCTCTATCCCCTGGCTTCTGCTCAACCCAGGAAGCGGCCACGGTTAAGGGATGATTCACACGCTCCCCTGAGCACAAAAACACGCCTCCCATTCATTCCCTCACTCACCTGCATAGAAACGGAAGAGGCAGCCGGTCTCCGAGTCCATGCCCTCCTCCTGCACCCGCCACAGGTCCCGGAAGCCCAGCTGCGAGAGGTAGTCGTTTTGAATCTGCAGGGGCTTCTCGTGCGATTCCAGCCGGCGGGCGGCCTCCCCATGGAGCTGGACGTACAAGGCCGGAGGCTACTGCGGAGAGGCGGCTTCCCCATCAGCAGGGCAGGAACTTTCCCGCAAAGCTTTGCCCTTGCCCGGGGAGTCCGAATGCGGGTCGCCTGGCCGGCAGGGCTGATTCCACCCAGGCCCCGATCCCGCTCCTTCTTCTTTGGCCGCCGTCCACGCCAGATCCGCTTCCGACGAAGAACTCGACGAAGAGCCCCCGCCTCCGCTATAAGGATCCAAGCGGTCGGAGGCGCTCTCGGCGCTGGGGCTGAAACTCTCGGTATCCGACCCTCCCAAGAGAGCGGGGGGAAGGACAGGTAGAGATCGGTGCGGGGCGGCGGGAAGGCCGGTCCAGGGCTGCAGTTGGAAGGGGAGAGGCTGGACTGCCCGCTCGCCCGGCCGCTCTCCCCTCCATTGAGAGCCAGGCGCCTGGGCCGGACAGCCGGCGCCTCTCCGGCTCCCAAGCCATTGGCGGCCCCTCGACGGCTTCGGGGCCTTCTCCCGACTGGGATTGGGGTGAAACTTCCCGCCGGGGAAGTCGGAACCTCCGCGGGCTCGGGCAGCGCCTCTTCTTTCCCGCCTGCTTGCAGGAGCAAACCCCCGTCTTCTTCCTTAGGGGGCAGCGGAGCCTCGGCGGCCGCCTTCCCCCACAACCGGCCAGCGCTACCCCCGCCTCCCCGGTGTCCGATCTGCAGCAAGCGAAGCGCCACTTTGGCGGCGGTGGTCTCCATGTTGCAAAGCACGGGGAGCAGAGAGCCGCCGCCATCTACCCGCTGTGGCTGCTGCTGGTGGGGGTGATAGTAATAGTAGACATGTACGCATCGTCGCTGTAGGTCCCGCCGCACCCAGTCCCGCTCGGGGGCTTGGACAGGCTGGAGCTGCCGGGGCGGCTTGGGCAGCAGAAGGAGGGTCTTCCGATCTAAGCTGCGCGTCCCCAGCGCGATGGGAGAAGCGGGGGAAGAAGACGACGAAGAAGAAGCCGCCGAGAGATTCCTCTTCAGCCGGCCTCTCCGCAACAGGAGGGAGTTGGCGCCGTTGCCGGCAATAGCCGCCACCGCCGCCGCTGAGGTCCCTTTGGCCGCTAGCGCCAAGGAAGCCACGCAGCCGGCCCCTCGTTTCCTTCGCCGGTAGTGTTGGTAGCCGCCGACCAGCCTCGTTCTGGCGGCTCCTGCGACGGCTGTTCCGTCGCCCCTTTCCAGTGGGCTGGGTCCTCCTGCGCCGTTGCCGCTCTCGAGGCCGGGGGCCGAGTTGCTCGGTCGCTCCCCCTTGCAGATCATCACGGCCGGCGTTTCTGGGCTCCTGAGCTGGAGTTGCTGCGCAGGTTTGATTGTCGAGCGGCCGAAGCGGGGGGGAGCAGGCCCCGGGATTATGTAGTAACAGTGAACATTCCGTCGGTGTCTCTCAACGTTCAGTTCCTCTCAGCCTTGCCCCCCGCACAGCTGCTGCCGTTGTCGCGAGCGCCATTAGGGACTGGCGAAGAGACTGGCTCAGCGGCGGCAGGCTGCAGCCACCGCCTCCTTCCTCAGTCCCTCCCACCCGCCCGGCGTGGCATCTCCTCTCCTCTCGAGGCTCCTTATGAATATTAATTAGAGCAGGCCTCGTACGAAAGGGGGTACTGTACAGTAATCTTCCGCTTTGCCTCCCTCCCTCGCTCGCTCGTCCTTAATGCTGTTCGAGTGCCTTCTTAATATTCATGAGGAGTGACGACACCCCTCGTGAGTTGGGAAAGGGCGGGGCTCCGGGGATAAACAAAACGTGATAATTTGCGCCTAAAAGATTGAACGGTGGGAGAAAAATCGACCGAGGAAGAGGTTGCTGGGAAACGTAGTTCTTGAAACGGAGCTCTGCTTCCCGACGTCTCCCAGTGCAGACTACATGTCCCTTTAGCCATCGCGCCCTCTTCGTTAGGCGGGAGAGAAAAGGCAGTTTCCCCAGGTTTCTTTCCTCTAGCTGCTCGCTCTTTTGGGGGGCTAGTGGAGTGTGTAGGCTTTAGTAGTTCTCCTTTATCTTTCCTCATCCTTATTTGACCTCTACATTCTGCATGTAGTGTGGTGGCTTTAGTTGTCCTTTATCTTTCCTCATCCCTTTTTGCCCTCGACCTTTATATATAATTCCATATTTATTTATTTATTTATTTATTACTTAGATTTGTATGCCGCCCCTCTCCGAAGACTCGGGGCGGCATACAACATATTTGTTGAGGTTTTCATAGATACAAATGTTTGCACATAGGCAACAGTGGCGAATATCTCTAGCTTTGGTGTAGGGTGGGAAAATATCCCCATTTCCCGTATATTATTTGCATATAGGCATATTATTTGCAATAAGGGTATACAGTACTTGTTCTCATTCTCAATATCCAGATACTTATGATACTGCACTTTACCAGCATTGAATTCACTGCTGATTCGGAAGACGTTTTATTGCAGTTTTGATTCTCACTGGGTTTTTAAAAGCAATATAGTGATCTTATTCTTACAGTAACTCAGCTTGAAACCTACACGTGGTAAGCAAATTTAGCATTCAAATACATTAGCTTGGATTCTAGCCCATGGTGCAATTTTGCAAGTGCATTTCAAATGTCACTAAATATAAAATTCTGTCTAGGTGTACCAAAATGCCTTGATAATCACCCTGCAGCTAAATTTAGAACATTGGTGCTTTGCATAAACAGGCATGAATCCTGTGGCACAAAACTGTATAGTGCGCAATTTCGTTTGCCTAGACAAACTTTCTGTGAATAAGGAAGAAAATGACCTCTGAGATTGCTGCATTAACCTCTATAATTGTCAGAAGTGACCTTGAACTTGATAATACTGGGCTACCTACAGTTTTCTTCCCCAATGACTCTCCTTAGTGTAAAGAGGCATGTTTGCAATCAATTGTTGCTACAATACTTAACGTAGTTCCATTTAAAACATTTGGTGGACTAAAATCTTTTAAGCTGTAGCCTACCAGAGAAGTCTCCCTCATCTGAGACTAAATTAAGATTGATGTAATCAATCAGGCTTATTGCTAAGCATTGGATTGCTCTATTAATCATAGCCAAAATACCTCAGTGGATTTTGTGCAGGAAAATTACAGTATCTGCAATGAAAAAATATTGTTATATGTGGCACCACTGTCAGAAACACTCTGGTCCTAGTAGCTGTTAGCTTATCTTACAAGCACCAGCATGCTTACCTAAATTACATACACACCATTCATTCAACAATTTGATTTGATTTGATTTGTATATAGGTATTTGTGTACATACATATTGTTTTTAAAACTATTCAATTAAAATTATTTAATTAAAAAAAGCCAAATCCATAGCAAACGACCATAATGTTTTCCCCCTCTTTTCCTTTTATTGCTATTGATTAGTAATTGAACTGGGTCCTTCCATTAAAAAGACACATTCTATTATTCCGGCTAATATACAAGTTGTAGGAGTAGACTTCGCAGTTTAGCTTTCTATTACCGCACCCATTTAACAATTTTCCAAACAAGAGGGTGTACTCACCATGTTGGTCCCCTTCGTGTTGTATTTCAAATGTAACTCGCTTTCTTCTACGAGGAAAGCAATGGCACCCATCCTTTGAAGACGAGTTCAAAGGATTTTGTGGCCTGCAGCAGCAGAATAACCTCTTAAAGTGTTTCTGAAATGTCAGGAACCTAAGAAAAGGAATGGAAAGGAGTAAAACCTCTCTGATAGACTCTACCTGCTCTGTGTCTTAAACAAGATCTAAGTATTGCCCACAAGATCATATTCTGCAACGTCCCACCTGTCGGCAACTACTTCAGCTTCAACCACAACAACACAAGAGCACACAACAGATTTAAAATTAATATTAACCGCTCCAAACTTGACTGTAAAAAATATGACTTCAGTAGCCGAGTTGTCGAAGCGTGGAACTCATTACCGGACTCCATAGTGTCATCCCCAAACCCCCAACACTTTACCCTTAGATTATCTACTATGAGTATCTCCTCTATAACCTTCATCATGTATTTTACTGTGTGTGTGTGTGTGTATACACACACACACACACACAAACACTAAAACCCTCATTGTACATTGAAATAAATAAATAAATAAATAAATAAATAAATAAATAAATAAATAAATAAAATAAACAGAGAGAGCATTTGGGCCAAGAGAGCAGCTCCTTCTGTGAAATCTAAGCTTTCTGTCTAGAAAGCTTAGAACTACGATGCATTAAACATGATCTAAGTATTGCCCACAAGATCATACGCTGCAACATCCTGCCTGTCAACAACTACTTCAGCTTCAACTGCAATAACACAAGAGCACGCAACAGGTTCAAACTTAATATCAACCGCTCTAAACTTGACTGTAAAAAATATGACTTTAGCAATCGAGTTGTTGAAGCGTGGAACTCATTACCCGACTCAGTGGTGTCAACCCCCAACATTTTTCCCGTAGACTTTCCACGGTTGACTTCTCCAGATTCCTTAGCCGTCAGTAAGGGCCGAGCATAAGTGCACTAGTGTGCCTTCCATCCCCTGTCCAATTGTCTGTCCTATATTTTATATATCTTTTCTCCCATCCATATATCCTTCCTCTACTCTTCATTGATGTATTCTATTCTTCATTGATGTATTCTATTCTTCATTGATGTATTCTATTCTCATATCTCTTCTTCTATCCCTTCCCTGATATTTACTACTACACGTTTTTATTCTCCTTAACTTTCAATTTGTATTGGACAAAATAATAACAAATAAATAAATAGATAGATAGATAGATAGATAGATAGATAGATAGATAGATAGATAGATAAATAAATAAATAATCTCTGCCAAGGAGTCCAATCTTGAGGGCAGCCCTTCCCTACCTTACCCTCTCAGTTTCCCCATCCCAGTGAAAGGCTCTTAGACAGACCCATCCTCGAATACAGCTCATCTGTTTGGAACAAATATCGCATCTCAGACATTAACACCCTTGAAAATGTCCAAAGATACTTCACCAGAAGAGCCCTTCACTCCTCCACTCGAAATAGAATACCCTATGAGAGTAGACTTTCAATCCTGGGCCTAGAAAGTTTAGAACTAAGATGCCTTAAACAAGATCTACGTATTGCCCACAAGATCATGTGCTGCAACATCCTGCCTATTGGTGAGTACTTCAGCTTCAACCACAACAACACAAGAGCACACAGATTTAAACTTAATATTAACCGCTCCAAACTTGACTGTAAAAAATATGATTTCAACAATCGAGTTATTGAAGCGTGGAACTCATTACCGGACTCAATAGTCTCAACCCCTAACATTTCTCCCTTAGACTCTCCACGATTGACCTCTCCAGGTTCCTAAGAGGCCAGTAAGGGGCGTACATAAGTGCACCGGTGTGCCTTTCATCCCCTGTCCAATTGTCTTCCTTTCTCTCGCTTTTCATATATATTTTCTTCCTTTCATATATCCTCTTCTATAAGTTCACTTTTACCCTTACAGTATATATATTACTACATGTCTATTTTTCTTCCTGTGTATTTATGTATTGGACAAATGAATAAATAAAATAAAAATAAAATATGCTCTATTCCTATATCTTCTTTTCTATTATTTCTTAGATATATTTTACTATGAGTATCTCCTCTATAACCTTCATCATGTATTTTATTATGTGTATATAGATATATACCCACTAAAACCCTCATTGTGTATTGGACAAAATAAATAAATAAATAAAAACAAACCTTCCACCGCCCAAAACAAACAAAAAGCTTGAGAAGCTCTTTGGAGCAGTGTTTCACAACCAGTGTGGACATGGTCCGGTGTGCCGCGAAGAAGGAAGCTCAGGTTCTGGTCTCCCAACTTTTTGCTGAGAGTGCAAGAGCAAAAAGTTGTGAGACCGGAAGCTGAGCTTCCTTCTTTGCGCCTTCCAGGTTTTCCGGCAGCTGCAGCGCCCCGCCCGGCTGGAGCTTCCGTGGCGGCGGCGGCAGCAGGTGAGCTTTGGAGGCCGGTGGGAGGGCGGCGGCATTAGCGGCACCGGCCAGTAGCCGCTGGGGGGGCTGTAAGCTGGTCAGCTGTGAGGCGGAGCTTCGAACTGAGGCTCTGACGGCGGCTGGACATTTTGCTGTACGCCGTACATGCTGGCATTGCGTGGCTGGCACTTGCCTGCTGGCTGGGCCGGTATGGAGGCTCCAGCCCCACGCCCATGCCCAGCAAAACGCCAGCATGTACGGCGTCTAGGCAACGTCGGTGCCTCTGTTCCAGAGCTCCACCTCACAGCTGACCACCCTGCAGCCGCCCCACGGTTAATTGGGGTGGCTCCCCCTCTTTTCTTGGAGGGATGGTGGCGAGCGCTCGTTGGCGCTCCCCGTCCTGGAGGGCTGGAGAGAGGGAGGGTCACGGCAGGATATTTGTAGGGTGGTATTAAAACATCAGCGGCATTTGAAGATTTGCGGCTAGAGGGAGACGCAGCTTCCTTTCCTAGATGCGAATCTCTTCCTCTTCTCCCACATGCTGCCCCACTGGCCTTAGTCACCCCCGTCCCCAAAATTGGGGACCCTTTTCTCAAGGGCCAGTCCTCCTTAGAAGGGGGGCGGGCAGGCAGTCATTGCCGCCATCGTTAGCCACAATTGTGGCCGTTTTTACATATGTTGTGAGCGGCCCCGAGTCCTCGGAGAGGGGCGGCATACAAATCAAATTAATTAAATAAATAAATAGTGCCCAATGCCGCCGCTGCTGCTGCTGGTGTATGAGAAAGAGAGAGAGAGAGAAAGAAAGAGATCGGAAGAGAGAGGGGAAGAGAAAGAAAGCAAAAAAGAGAGAGAAAGAGAGAGAGGGAGAGAGAGGAGAGGGGGGAGAGAGAAAGAGAGAAAGCAAAAAAGAGAGAGAAGAGGAAGGGGAGAAGAGGAGGGGGGAGAAAGAGAGAAAGCAAAAGAGAGAGGGGGGAGAGAAAGCAAAAAAGAGAGAGGGGGGAGAGAGAAAGAGCAAAAAAGAGAGGAAGGAAGGGAGAAAGAAAGAGGGAGAGAGAGAGAAATAGAGCGAAAGGGAGGAAGAGAGATGTGTTTTTTGTCTAAAGTTTTTTAGCCACCTCCCCCACTCCTCCTCAATGTTCCCCAGGATGTTGTAAATGTGAATACTGTGTCTGGGCTCAAAAAAGGTTGGGAAACACTGCTTTAGAGCAGACCTACTTACATCTTCAACAATCACCCTTCGCTGCAGAATGACCACTGGCAGTTGGTGACTTTTGAACTTAGAATGTTGATGTCCAACAGCCAATAGAATTCCCACAAGGTGAAGGCCTCCTTTGATATCTACTAAAGATGACCTGCTCCACCTTTTCTGCATACAGTGTTGGCAGTCAAATATCTCTAGGAACCTAAAATATTACACGGGGCAAAACCCGAACTCTGAACAATCTACATACATATACCTGTGAAAATCTACGAAAACATACATACATACATACATACATACATACATACATACATATATGTCACATGTTTTTTTGCTGAATTTGAAAATTAAGGGCGTGTGTGTGTGTATATATATATATATATATATATATATATATATATATATATATATATATATATATATCCACTAAAACCCTCATTGTGTATTGAACAAAACAGAGAGAGCATTTGGGCCAAGAGAACAGCTCCTTCTGTGAAATCTCTGCAAAGGAGTCCAATCTTGAGGGCAGTCAAATATCTCTAGGAACCTACTAACAAATCCCTGAAGCTGCCTCTTTCTCATATTTTGGTACAGAAGCCAAAATTCGTCATATGTAGCTTGTATTTTTATATAAAAACTGTTCTGTTCGGGTCTGTGAAACCCGAAATCAAAGTTTGAGCCCCTGTAAAAAAATTTAGTATGAGTATCTCCTCCATAACCTTCATCATGTATTTTACTAGTTGGGGGAAAGATCAAAAGCAACGTGAGAAAATATTATTTTACTGAAAGAGTAGTAGATCCTTGGAACAAACTTCCAGCAGACATGGTTGATAAATCCACAGTAACTGAATTTAAACATGCCTGGGATAATCATATATCCATTGTAAGACAAAATACAGGAAATAGTATAAGGGCAGACTAGATGGACCATGAGGTCTTTTTCTGCTGTCAGTCTTCTATGTTTCTATGTTTCTAATAAATAAAATAAACAGAGAGAGCATTTGGGCCAAGAGAGCAGCTCCTTCTGTGAAATCTCTGCAAAGGAGTCCAATCTTGAAGGCAGTCAAATATATCTAGGAACCTACTAACAAATTCCTGAAGCTGCCTCTTTCTCATCTTTTGGTACAGAAGCCAAAATTCGTCGTATGTGGCTTGTATTTTTATATAAAAGCTGTTCTGTTCGGGTCTGTGAAACCAGAAATCAAAGTTTGAGCCCCTGTAAAAAAATTTAGTATGAGTATCTCCTCCATAACCTTCATCATGTATTTTACTAGTTGGGGGAAAGATCAAAAGCAACATGAGAAAATATTATTTTACTGAAAGAGTAGTAGATCCTTGGAACAAACTTCCAGCAGACGTGGTTGGTAAATCCACAGTAACTGAATTTAAACATGCCTGGGATAAACATATATCCATTGTAAGATAAAATACCGGAAACAGGATAAGGGCAGACTAGATGAACCATGAGGTCTTTTTCTGCCGTCAGTCTTCTATGTTTCTATGTTTCTAATAAATAAAATAAACAGAGCATTTGGGCCAAGAGAGCAGCTCCTTCTGTGAAATCTCTGCAAAGGAGTCCAATCTTGAGGGCGGTCAAATATCTCTAGGAACCTATTAACAAATCCCTGAAGCTGCCTCTTTCTCATCTTTTGGTACAGAAGCCAAAATTCATCGTATGTAGCTTGTATTTTTATATAAAAGTTGTTCTGTTCGGGTCTGTGAAACCAGAAATCAAAGTTTGAGCCCCTGTAAAAAATTTTCCCTGCATATCTGAAACTTGAAATTTCATGACTTTGCATCATTTCAGAGGTTCTCTCTATGAGAATTTTTTTTGGAGGGGGGGCTTCTTTCTTGCTGAAAAAAAAGTTACTAAAGTTCTGTTCCCGGGTCAGCCTGACCCAGACAGAAAATTCTTCATTTGGGGTGCTTATGTTTGGTGAATTTGAAAACATTTTTCACTTGGAAGGTAGTCTGAACATGTCTGCACACAATGAAAAGAAAATTGAACTGAAAAAACTGATGCTTATTGATTTATTTTGATCAAAAAGCCACCGCCTCCCCCTTTTTGTGATCTTTTTTTCAATTTATAGATAGTTTAGCCTGCAAAATGTGTTCAGTTTTACTAAAGTTGGTGTGAGATTGGTAGTTTGAACATTTCTGAACATAAGCAAAATATAAATGAACTGAAAAAAGTGATGCTTATTGGGGTTTTTAATCAGAAATAAGGCCTCCTCCCCTCTGCTTGCAACCATTTTCACTTTAAAAAATTTTAGGCTCCAAATTCGAAATATTTTTAACATCTTAGGCATTGATTTACTAAATAACATTGCTGATCCTCATAAAAATATTTTTTGGGGGATGGGGGCAAATTTTTTTTGGGCGGGGGAATTACACTTTTACTGTTTCAGGTCGTATAGGACCCGGACCAAAAATATTTTTTTAGGAACTTAAATTTCGTCTTTTTAAAAACTTAGAAACATAGAAACATAGAAACATAGAAGTCTGACGGCAGAAAAAGACCCCATGGTCCATCTAGTCTGCCCTTATACTATTTTCTGTATTTTATCTTAGGATGGATATATGTTTATCCCAGGCATGTTTAAATTCAGTTACTGTGGATTTATCTACCACGTCTGCTGGAAGTTTGTTCCAAGGATCTACTACTCTTTCAGTAAAATAATATTTTCTCATGTTGCTTTTGATCTTTCCCCCAACTAACCTCAGATTGTGTCCCCTTGTTCTTGTGTTCACTTTCCTATTAAAAACACTTCCCTCCTGGACCTTACTTAACCCTTTAATATATTTAAATGTTTCGATCATGTCCCCCCTTTTCCTTCTGTCCTCCAGACTATACAGATTGAGTTCATTAAGTCTTTCCTGATACGTTTTATACTTAAGACCTTCCACCATTCTTGTAGCCCGTCTTTGGACCCGTTCAATTTTGTCAATATCTTTTTGTAGGTGAGGTCTCCAGAACTGAACACAGTATTCCAAATGTGGTCTCACCAGCATTCTATATAGCGGGATCATAATCTCCCTCTTCCTGCTTGTTATACCTCTAGCTATGCAGCCAAGCATCCTACTTGCTTTCCCTACTGCCTGACTGCACTGTTCACCCATTTTGAGACTGTCAGAAATCACTACGCCTAAATCCTTTTCTTTTGAAGTATTTGCTAACACAGAACTGCCAATACAATAGTCAGATTGAGGATTCCTTTTCCCCAAGTGCATTATTTTACATTTGGAAACATTAAACTGCAGTTTCCATTGCTTTGACCATTTATCTAGTAACGCTAAATCATTTACCATATTGCCGACGCCTTTGCTTGTAAACTAGTTTGAGCATTTTTGCACACAATGATGTGAAAATTGAACTGAAAAAACTGATGCTTATTGGTTTATTTTGATCAAAAAAACCCCGCCCCCATTTTTGAGCATTTCGTGTCAGTTTATATTTTTTTTAGGCTACAAATCTCCAAGGGATTTCCCCCCAAAATGTTTGATATACAAAATTGAACATTCCTGATCATAAGAAAAATACAAATGAACTGAAAAAATGGATGTTTATCGGTTTATTTTCGAATATAAGACCATAGGCTACTTGAGTATAAGCCTATTTGATTATAAGCATGGCGGCCGCCTTTTATGAGCAAAATCATACGACCCTGGGAAACTGCAACCATCATGAATGTGAACCAGTTATCAAGCATCCGTATATAAATCGTGATCATGGGGATGCTTCTGGGAATTGAACTTGGGCTGTTTGCCTTTTGGGCAGTTGCTTTAACCTCTAGGTCACAAGTCCCTATATCAGCTGAACCAGGAGAGGGATTAAATGATTTTTCCTGTCAAATCACCTGGTATACCCAAATATGGGAGGGAGCGTACTGCTTTCTTTTGTCTTTTGGCCCCAATCCAGGGCATACTCAAGGAAGTGGGGAGAGGGGAACGGGATGGATGCCTCCTGCAACAGTCTGCTGGCCAAAATGGGGCATGTGAGGGCTGAATAGATGGCCCCTTGAGTTCTATTTTGGCCAGCAGAGTGTTGCAGGGGCACAATGGGCTGCACCTTTGCTATTTGCAAGAGAAATATGCTCCCTACAGGGAGTATCCGGCCCCTGAGCCTTGAATTTGACACCACTGAATTAGTGACTCTGCCAGGTGGATCTGATTTATATTTCACGTTTGTTAAATAATGTATTGAGTTAGAAATTGATTTACTTTAAATAAAAGAAAATTTATAATCCTATTTTTTTTTCTTAGATCTAAGATCTACCTTATTTTTATGACTTTCATGAGTTTTCTGTCACTGTAAACACCTGCATCATACTTGTGTGAATATCAGGATAAGTCATATTGTCATATAACCAGGAATTTCTTTCTCCTTTAATGCTTTTCATCTTATTTTAGCTGAAGAGAGAAATTACATATGAAAAATTTGTGGACTGGGTCAATCCAGAGAAGATGATCCCAAGAGAAATTGAACTCTCCTTTCCCAAATTTAAATTGGAAGAAAAATATGACCTGAAACCTGTTCTGAGAACCATGGTAATAACAGATGCATTTGAGGAGGGCAAGGCTGACTTCTCTGGAATGTTAACTAACAACGAGGGCAGGGCAGACCTCTCTGAAACGTCAACTAACAATGGTTCAGTCATATCTGAAGTCGTTCACAAATCATTCGTAGAAATCAGTGAAGAAGGCACTGAGGCAGCTGCTGAACTCTCCTTTCCCAAATTTAAATTGGAAGAAAAATATGACCTGAAGCCTGTTCTGAGAAGCAGGAGAATGACAGATGCATTTGATGAGGGCAAGGCAGACTTCTCTAGAAGATCAACTAACAATGATTTAGTCATATCTGAAGTGGTTCACAAATCATTTCTAGAAATCAGTGAAGATGGCACTGAGGTACCGGCTGCCACTGGTGTAATAATGGGAATCAAGAGTGTAGTTCTTGCAACTGAATTCAAAATTGACCATCCCTTCATCTTTATTGTTAAAGACCGATCTAAAAACAGCACCATGTTCATGGGTAGCTATTCTTCTCCATAATGGGTGCATCCAGAATATATTGGTACGATGGTTTTTACCCTTAATTCCTCAACACATTTCTTTAAGCCATGTTTTACTGAGCTTTCACTATCACTATCACACTTACTATCTTCTCTGTAATTAGGATAGAGATAGTTACTTTGTAATGCTCCATAATACTGTATTTCACTTCTTTCTTTCTGGAATTATTTTTAATCAAGTCAAGAAAATAAGTTTTTAGTACAAGTGTTGTGACTGGGAGATATAATACTGCCAAATTGCTTTGTTTATATAGGAATGTGGGCTGCGGGGGAATGGTTGCTAAGCATGAATCAAGGTATTACAACACAGATGTAACTATGTATTTGTCCTGTGTACATTTCCATGTGATGATGCAAGTACAATCAGCTCAGCTTCCATTGTGACATCATGTTTTGTTATTTGGGCGATGTCATGGCTAGTTGTAGATGCCGCTGCTTGGTTTATCATAGCAAATGTACACAGTGATAGAATGAGCACACACATATATTTTTGTGATTATCATTTAATCAAGCAGTTTGAGTCTATTCTTTTATTTGAATCTCAAATATCTACAAATGATATGTACTGTCTATAATTCTCATTTTGCTGCAGTCTTTCAAGTAATCAGAACTGAAATAAAAAGCATTTGATTATGTTGCTTTCAGATTTATTTAACAGCTGGTATGGTACTAGACCCTTTACATCAGGGTTCCCCAAGCACTGCTCCACAGCCCCATACTGGTCCATTGTCTGTTGGGAACTGGCTCACACAAGCTGCATAGAAGTGTGGAAAGCTTCATTTGTATATGCATGGGATTAGATTGAGTACACACACCATTCCCCTCCCCCACCCTATGTAGTCAAAAGTTGGGGACCGCTGCTTTATATTACTCAGCTCCCATATCACTGAAATTCATTATACCCAGATTGTATTTTCAGGTAGTCCTTGACTGCAATCAAGCCCAGAATTAGAGTCTTAAGTCATGATATCATATGACCAGATTCTATGGTATGATAGTTACAATGATAGTCATTAAGTGAACATGCATGGGGTAAGAAAATCCATTTCCCCCAATGGACAGTTTTTGCTCAAAGTGGGAAGTAACTTCGTTAAGTGACCAGTTGGAAGTCAATTATGACCTGTAGGATTAAAAAAAAAATTATTGGATTAATAGGATGCAATAGATATCCATTTCAGTGAAATGTACATTAAATTCAATATTTTAGTAATGAATATAGCAAGTTGGATAAAAAGGCTGGCGGTTATTGCTTCCCTTCTCTCTCCATCACAGCATGGCATAACCCACTGATCCATCTAATTTAGGGGTGTCAAACGTAAGGCCTGTGAGCCAGATCCAGCCCACGGGGTACTTAAATTTGGCCCAGGGGAGCCAGCCGGGAGATAGCAAAGGACCAGCTTGTAGTGCCTCTGGCAGCCAAAACAGGGGAGAGTGGTTGTGCGCAACTCCCACATGCCCTATTTTCAACCTGGCCAGCTTCCTGAAGCACTTTGCTGGCCAAAATGGGGCACAGGGGCTTCAGCTGCCCAGACCGAAAATGGGATGGGGGAGGCATGCACCCTTTATGCAATCTGCTTCTTTATGAAAGAGTACAATCAGCTATATTGGCAAACTCTGCCGTATATATAGACATTTAATTCAAATTGCTCAATAAGCATACATTGTCTAAATCATGTGCCACTTGCAAATGGAACATTTTGCATTGATGAGCACACTGATTATTTAAGTATCATTTTTTTCAACTGTTCAGTGTCTCATACATATAACTGCAAATAAGATATTTAATCAATTAATGTGTTGTTTGATAGATCTTTCTGTGTCTTTGTGGCATGATTTTGAGAAGTGTTAGCTCCTGACAACCTCCTGGATTAATGCATGTAGTTTTCTTGGAAACATTTCAGAAATCTTTGCCTCTTTCCTAAAACTGACCCAAGGTCACCCAGCTGGCTTTATGTCTTACGCACAACTAGAATTTGGTCTCCCAGTTTCTAGTCTGATGCCTTAACCACTACATCCAACTCTTTCATAAGTAGATAAATCCAAATATAAGTCCTTCCTCAGGATGTGGCAGCCAAAAAAGAAAGGGTAAATTTTGTTAAGATTTTAGAGGAATTAGATCAGGGATATCAAACTGGATTTCATTGAGGGTCGGATCAGCATTATAGTTCTCCACAGGCCAGTGGGTGTTGGAGATGGATGGATGCCTCCTGCACCACCATGCCAGCCAAAACAGTTCAACGAGGAGAATTGTAAGTTCAACTACAGCAGGGATGGGTAATTACGGCCCTTTTATGACCTATGGACTTCGAATCCCAGACTTCCTGAGCTTCGTGACCTGAGTTGTAATCTATAAGTCATAAAGAGGCCATAGTTGCCCACTCCTGAACTACACCATCAAGTCGCATTGCTGTGACATAATCAATTTCTGCATCAATAAATTGGCTGGGTAAACCTCTAAAGAAGCTACTGCTTCAATATAACCCATTGCATTCTTACTTCTTGCAAGTTGTAGCAAAAATGTACTAAGCAAGGGCTTGCAGCACACAGTCTGTCAGAATGGAAGCCTCAAAATTCAGCATGTTATTGTATGATCCAGGATTTCTGGTTGAAGGCTGGAGTACTGTCACTGCCCACTCTATTCTTTTCCCCTTAAGTTAGCTAAAGACTTAATTTGCATGCCTGATTCATCCCTGCCATTCCCTCATCAAGGGTGGCAGCAGTCAGCTTTCCCTTATGACAGGTGAGATCAATTTGGAGGGGGGGGGATGAAAGTTCTTTTCTATACATAGAAATACAGTAAGTCTCCATATCATCTAGGATGATATTCTTAGATTATGATAATCATATAACTCTTCCTTGACTCTTTTAACAATTGCTATTCTTGAAAGCATGGCCCGTTCTCATGATTCTCATAATCTACAGAGGCCATGTGAGTACAAGTGCACTAGAGTGCCTTCCGTCCCCTGTCCTATTGCTCTCCTATATCTCCTATACCTTTCTTCTATTCCTATATCTCTTCTTCTATTCTTTCATTGATATGTTCTATTACTATATCTTCTTTTCTATCTTTTCTATTATTTCTTAGATATATTTTACTATGAGTATCTCCTCTATAACCTTCATCATGTATTTTACTATGTGTATATAGATATATACCCACTAAAACCCTCATTGTGTATTGGACAAAATAAATAAAATAAATAAAGTGTTAATAGAAAGAAAAAATGCTTGACATTAAATAGCATGTAGCAAATCCTCCAGAGCATTGGGCCGCGAGACAATTGAGCCTTTCCCCAAAATTTGTAAGCATTGAAAAATGGATCAAGACGGTCTTTTTCAAAGGCACTGGTGGTGTTAGAACTAAAATCAAGGCCTGGACTTCTACTTCAGGACCAGCCTTTACACTGTCACCAAATGTCAGTCTTCAAGGTGTTCCAGGTGGTGGGAAGACAGAAAATAGTTTCACTTTTATTTAGGGAGAAGAGTCAAAGTTAAATATTTTCCAAATTTTTGAACATGCCAAGTTTTGCCACCACTGCCCTAACCCTACTGAATGCAGCAATGCTCATTTCTCCTACCCTCAAAATATCGCTACAGAGCACTGCACATCAAGACAACTACACACAAGAACAGTTCCCCCCAACCAATGCGATCACTCTGCTAAACAAATAATTCCCTCAATACTGTCAAACTATTTACTAAGTCTGCACTACTATTACTACTGTTTCCCCCCCTCATTCCTATCACCGATTTTCTTCCACTCATGACTATATGACTAATTTGTTGCTTGTATCCTTAAGATTTTTATTAATATTGATTGTTTTCTCATTGCTTATTTGACTCCAATGACAATCATTGTGTTGTACTTCATGATTCTTGACAAATGTGTATTTTTCTTTTATGTACACTGAGGGCATATGCACCAAAGACAAATTCCTTGTGTGTCCAACCACACTTGGCCCAGAAAGAATTCTCTTCTCTTCTCTTCTCTTCTCTTCTCTTCTCTTCTCTTCTCTTCTCTTCTCTTCTCTTCTCTTCTCTTCTCTTCCCTTCCCTTCCCTTCCATTCCATTCCATTCCATTCCATTCTGTGTAAATAGTTACAGACTACAACATTAACCACAAATCCTTCATTTCTCCCCCACCATTAAAAAAAAACTCTTCAGAAAACAATTGTGTCAGCACAAAATTGAATAAAGGTGAAAGAAAATTATTGTTTTGGGGAAAGAAATAAGTATTTCAAAGTGTTAAGTAACAATGTAAATAAAAGCAAATAAAGTCTATAATATAAGCTATTAATATAAGTAAACACTAAGAGGCAGTGTGGTGCAATTGTTCAGACACTGAAATAGAGTCAGGAAAACCCAGTTCCTGTGTACAGTATTGTATTGTCATCTCACTGTGTGATTGCTTGCCAGTCATTCTCTCTCGGGCCACTCTACATCAGAAAGTTGTTTGTTTGTTTGTTCATTTAGTTAATTTATTGGCCACTCTGGGCGGCTGACAATATTGTGGAGAACTTTGACCTTGTCCTCTGCAGGGATGGTTCATTTCTGAGGATTCACTTTCTGTTTATTCATCCTGCCAGCAACTTTCCACTGGCTTTACTGGTAGAAATTTAGAGTAAGCTAGGTCAGTGTTTCCCAACCTTGGCATCTTGAAGAGATCTGGACTTCAACTCCCAGAATTCCCCAGCCAGCATTCGCTGGCTGGGGAATTCTGGGACTTGAAGTCCAGATCTCTTCAAGTTGCCAAGGTTGGGAAACACTGAGCTAGGTGATAACCCAGCACTGCCCAGGTATTTATAGATGTCAAAGCTTTTGTCTGACAGGGGCGGATTCCCAATTCCACTGCTAACAGTGCGTTGCACACACAGCTTTACTTCTACTGCGGGCACACGCACATGTCCCATTCTGCACATTCACAAGAAGCAAAATCTTTGAGAAAAATTATGGATTGCGCAGAGATGAGTAGATTGACTTTGAAACTTAAAGATAAACAAGACTCTGATTATTATAAAATCTGGGGGAAGTTTTATGATTGGATAGAAAATTAAGAGATACATTATGTATGTATTAGTAATTGCTTAATTTTGGAAAAATAGAAACAAGTGAATTTGATTCAAGCTTTGCAAGCCAGATGGCAAAGATGAGAAATGATGGTAGCACTATATAATGATATAACACAAAATTTACTTATTGTTTAGATTTAAACATATAGAACTTTATTTTACGATGTAGGTTACATATTATGAATATGTAATATTATGAATCACAGGATAGTGTGATTGGGGAACTTCAAGGAAGCAAAGTCAACAGGATCCCTACTTTGTTATCCTCTTATACTGGCTGAGTCGCTTTTAAACATTTCCTTCCCGGACAGAATTTAGCAAATGGGAAAAAACATCAACCTTTCTATTTCAGAATTTTGGAAATCAGTAAAGAACACACAGAACGTTTTTTTCTCTTTTTTGAAACTGGAGGAAAGAGTGCAGTGGAAGGAGATCCTTTAATATAATGAATGGTGATAGAGAAATATCACAAAAATGCCACAAAAATGGATATTTGCTGAGGTGACTGATAGCACTAGGACAGTAATGGCGAACCTTTTTTTCCTTGGGTACCGAAAGAACTTGGGCACGCGCTATTGTGCATGCGCAAGTGCCCACACCCATAATTCAATGCCTGAGGAGGATGAAAACAATGCCCCCGCCTCCCAGAGGCCCTCTGGAGGCTGGAACCGGCCTGTTTCCCAAATTCTGGTTGGCCCTGTAGGCTCATGCTTTGCCCTCCCCAGGTTCCAAAGGGATCTCTTGAGCCAGGGGTGGGAAAAATGCCCTCTCCCATCCCCCCCGGAGGCTCTCTGGAAGCCAAAAACTCCCTCTTTGTGCCTCCGTGCGAGCCAAAAATCATTTGGCTGGCACACACATGCATGTTGGAGCTGAGCTAGGGCAACGGCTCGCGTCCAGCAGATATGGCTCCATGTGCCACCTGTGGCATCCATGCCCTAGGTTCACCATCACTGCACTAGGATATAATGGTTGGTCACAATCAGTTGCACCAATTCATAGAAGTCATGGGGATTGATGGCTATTAGTCGCTATCACGGTGTGACTGTCTCTGAAAGATATCTGGTGAGGCTTCATGATGCAGCTGGTTGGCTGCTAGGGCATTGCTTATTTTCTAAGGATTTATTCCAATACTGCCTTGATTTCTAAGTTTCTCTTGCTGTAAGGAAGCCTGAGGCAGACCATTTGTAAGGTTAAGTTCAGAATAATTCCCAGAAATATTGGATACAGAATACTGAAAGAGTGTAGGGAGAAGGAGATTCTCATTCATAGGAAGCTAAAATAATGAAAACAATGGCCAATTAAAAAAAACATCTAAATTAAAAAGGTAATGCTATAGAACAGGGGTGTCAAACATAAGGCCTGGGGGGGCCTAGATTTGGCCTCTGGAAGGAGATTTGGCCCACAGAGCTTCTGCCACTGAAAACACATTCTCGAGTTCCATTTTCACTGGCAGAGGCTTGCAGGAGGCTGTGGCAACCGAAAATGGAACTTGAGAACCCGTTTTTGCTGGCAAAAGCACCATTGACTTTCGCGGGCGGTCTTGGAATGCATCCCCCCACGAAAGTCAAGGGAACACTGTAATTATTACATTTCTATCTTGATTCTCCTTCAGGAGCTAAAGGAAGTGACCTAGAGAGCTCCTCTGGCTGAGGGTGGAATATAGCTTTCGCTTCCTCAGGGCCAGTCCAACCAACCAACCGCTATTCACCCACCTATCCACCATTTATATAGTTACCCATCATATATCATTATTTAGTATAGTTACCGCATACACACAAGTTAACCAACAAGCAAGTTAAATAACAGGAATCTGCTCAGATGTGTCCATCAATAAAACTAATATTTCCAGAACCGCCTTCTGCTGCACGAATCCCAGAGACCAGTTAGGTCCCACAGAGTGGGCCTTCTCCGGGTCCCGTCGACTAAACAATGTCATCTGGCGGGACCCTGGGGAAGAGCCTTCTCTGTGGCGGCCCCGGCCCTCTGGAACCAGCTCCCCCCAGAGATCAGAATTGCCCCCACCCTCCTCGCCTTTCATAAGCTCCTTAAAACCCACCTCTGTCGACAGGCATGGGGGAATTGAGATATTCCTTCCCCCTAGGCCTATACAATTTATGCATGGTATGTTTGTGTGTATGTTTTAGTTTTTAATAAGGGTTTTTAATTATTTTAAATATTAGATTTGTTATACTGTATGCTGTTTTTATTATTATTGTTGTTAGCTGACAGAAGTGATGTTGAGCTGGCCACGTCCCCTGGTCATGCCCCAAACCAGGTCAAACACAACTCTGATGCGGCCCTCAATGAAATCAAGTTTGACATCCCTGCTGTAGAAAATACTATGGATGTGAACACAAGATAATGTGACAATTTATCCGTCAAAGGTATTTGCCATTTATTGTAATCCAAACTATTAATCTGCCACTGTCTTATTAAAATTAAATAATTGGTGATGTATTTGGTCTCCCTTTGAGTCTTTCTGATAAGAAATACTAGCTACAGCACTGCATGGCTTATATGAACTGAATAGGAAATATACCCGTTATTAATGCACTCTGATCTAATGTTACAAATGTAAACAGCAGTTGAAATCATAGCCCTTTTCCCAGATGTCTTTTTTGTTGCACTTGTAAATTGGAATTGGGAAACATGAACCTGATTTTGGGGCGGGTGGGTGAAGGGGTTCAAACACATGATTAATTTGACATGAATCTATCAAACCACGTTGTTAAGCAACACAAACCTTGAGAAATGACACTGTCTCCATTATTGCATTCATAAATAAAATTGAAAAATAGAAATCATTCACTTTTTAAAAATCAACCTCTTTTACAGAGAGCGAGGTGAGACCAACCCTGTGTGACTTGGCTCCAGCATCACTCAATCTGGTGATATTTGGGCAAAGAGTGGGCTCGTTTAAGATGAGTTTTAGTGAAATTCTTCTGGGGGCAGCAACCACTGATTCAGCCAGAGGAGTGAATGGTGCAATGGATCTTTGCAAATAGGCCATCATTTGTTCACATGCAAATATCTAAATTGCTTTGGGCTTCCATTCCACCAAGAAGCAGGCTGTAGGAATTGCTGCAATAGCACTTACTTTGTTGTCCTCAACTAGTTTGTTATTGGTTTATTTTTAAAGAAAATATATTTACTTTAAATGGATGACTTGGGAGAAAAATGTTATGTTTTTTTCCACTGGCTGATTTGTCACAACTCATTTGTGCCTTGAGACCTCTAGTTCACAGGTCACCAACCTGTGGTCCATGGACCACTGGTGGTTCACGAGAAAATTTTGGTGGTTGGTGGAGAAATCTTGGCCCCTGGGCCAGATATCCAGTGTATGGAAATAAGGAGGGGAAGTGGAAGGGAAAGGAAGGAGAGGAGAAGAAAGAAAAAGAAAGCAAAGAGAAGGAAAGGAAAGGAAAAAAGAAAGGAAGAAGAGGAGAGGGGGGGGAGGAAAGGAAAGGAAAAGACTACAGCTACAGCACTGGAATATGTGACTGACTTTCCCAACAACATCAGCAAGCCACTGTCAAATAAGTTGCAATTATTTTGTAATAATTAATAATTTTGTTACAATTAAACAGTCTTTAAAGATTTTGTAATGGTTAAATAAGCATTTATGATATTGTTATAATTAAATAAGCATTTATAATTTTGTTATATTAAATAGGTGCATTTCATATTAATAAAATGGAAGTTCTCTGATCATTATTTTACAAATGTATTTATCGTTTTTTTAAAAGAATCATTAGTAGTCTGCGTGACCTAAAATTAAGAATTAGGTTTCGTGGGATTTAAAATTATGAATCTGGTGGTCCCTAAGGTCCAAAAGGTTGGGGACCCCTGCTCTGGTTTAGATTATTCATTGCATTTTACACCCATGTTCTCAATCTCTACACATTATGTGGGAGTTTGGAACTGAATTGATGATGAAGGTATGTTGTACTCTTGAATTATTGATAAACAAATATGTAATAAAAAATATAACTCAGTAAAGTCTAAGATCTGGATGGAAAGTATTTGGCTTAGTATACAAATACTTCAACCCCACCTTCTTCCAGGACGCTTTTCTCTCATTTCAGTCTAGCCTTGCAATTTGGTCTCCATCCAGGATTCCTCTTAGTTTAGTTCATCTTAGTTTAACCAAACCTTGCCAAGTGAGCCTTTATTGCTAGTGTGATCAATAAAAGGGACACACCCCAGATAGAACACTTTTGAGAACCTTTCGACATTCCTTTGCCAGCCGTGATGAGGTCAGAGGTGCGTTTTCCAAAGAATCGTGGAACTCTTTCTTCCCTGCCAGTCACTCCCGCCCATGCTCGGTGCAAGCGGTTAGGCAAACTATCGCCACACCCTGTTGCAGGGGTCCTCAAACTTGTCAACTTTAAGACTTATGGACTTCAACTCCCAGAATTCTCCAGCCAGCACAACATAGCATAGCTGGCTGGAGAATTCTGGGAGTTGAAGTCCACAAGTCTTAAAGTTGACAAGCTTGAAGGCCTCTGCTGGAGGTTTCCTTTTAAAGGGATGGTGAAACCCGATCGCTCTTCCCTGAAACACGGGCTTAAGCAGCACATTCGCGCCTCGCCCCGCCGCGGACTTTCTCCCTTCCCCGCCCCGGGAGGATATTGCCTATGAAGCGGAAGGGAGGAAGCTTGTAGGGAAGCGGCTGGGAGCAATTCTGCTCCGGCCTCCAAGTTGCAAACCGCTTGTAGAGCGCTGGCCGCAGAAGGGCGTCTCCTTTCGGCCTCTTTCCAGGAAAGTTGGTTTAAACAACAGAAAAAAGACTTTCCTCTAGGCAGAAAAAAAATTGCTTTCACCCGCCGTTTGGAATTCAGAACTGCAGGGGAAGCCCAAAAGGCGTTCAACAGCTCGGTTGCCGGGGTGCTTTCTACCCCTGAATTGAAATGAGGAGTGGCTCGGTAGTTTGTAGCAGCAAAGGGGGGTGTGTGACTACAGTATTTGCAGGGCCTCTCCCAGGAAGTTATAAAGGGCAGGACGTGGACCATCTCTGCTTTTGCAAACCTGGATCGTTTCCTGCCCTTCCGCCTTCCCTACCCAAGGGGTTTCAGTTCTCCCAACTCCTTGCAGGGGCGGAGTTCAGTTCAGTTGTTCAATCAAACCAGGCTGGGAACCATCTCCGCCTTGATCATTTTGCTTCTTCCAGGATTTCTTGCAGCTTGCACGGCGTTTCTCCCCGGCCAGACGTCTCCAGTAACTGCCTTTGCAGCCCAGAATACTACCTCCCTCCCCAGGTACAACCATGCTCTCTTTTCTGTCCTGTAGGTGCCACAGGGTGAGATTTGACCTATCCAGATTCCTAAGAGGTCAGTAAGGGGCGAGTACAAGTGCACTAGAGTGCCTTCCGTCCCCTGTCCTATTACTCTCCTATATATCCTATATCTCTTCTTCTATTCTTTCATGATATACTCTATTCCTATATGTATATATGTATATATGTATGTATGTATGTATGTATGTGTATGTATATATATATATGTATATGTATATATATATATATATATATATATATATATATACACTGTATATATTCTGTTACTATATTCTATATATTCTATTCCTATATCTTCTTTTCTATTCTTTCTTAGATATATTTTACTATGAGTATCTCCTCTATAACCTTCATCATGTATTTTACTATGTGTATATTGATATATACTCACTAAAACCCTCATTGTGTATTGGACAAAATAAATAAATAAATAAATAAGCGCCCGATGGGCGGTTTGCTGTAGCTCCTTTGATTGGGAGTTTTTTTTTATTTTTTTATTTTGTTCAATACACAATGAGGGTTTTAGTGAGTATATATATATATACAGTATATATACACACATAGTAAAATACATGATGAAGGTTATAGAGGAGATATTCATAGTAAAATATATCTAAGAAAGAATAGAAAAGAAGATATAGTAATAGAACATATCAATGAAAGAATAGAAGAAGAGATACAGAAATAGAAGAAAATATTGATTGACAGTTTGCTGTGGCTCCCTTGATTGACACGTTGTTGTAGTTGTATGAATGTTTAATATAGGCTGGTGGTAAGAGTCGACTTTAGCACCTTGAAGACACCTGACTAGAAAGGGAGGTGCCTTTCAGTCAGTTGTGGAGCCTAAACCAGCTTTTGCGCTTTGCTGTGTGGTGTGCTGCTGTGGAGTTACCTGTTGTACGGTATAAATGAAAAACTAAATAGAGTTTAATAAACTTACTACTGTATTTCCCTACTCTTATCTTACATATGCTGGCATGGCTGGTTTAGGATTGCTGCTCTTGTTCCTTAATATGGGAGCTAAGTTTTTATTTTTATTTTTTTTTGTAAAACACTGCAGAAAAAAACATTCTACTTTTTTTCACTGTAGGGTAACCGTGTTATCTTTGGAATTTATTTATTTTATTTATTCATTTGTTTTGTCAAGAACGTATTGGTGGTATACAGAAATAGAATAATATTTATAGACATGATACTAGTAAAAGAGAATCTTGAAGGTGGGATTCATAGTCTCCTTATATTTTGTCCACTAGGTTCTGTAGATCATATCCCTTAAAGCAAGTAGAATCATTGTTCAATTAGAACCAAAAAAAATAGTTCCTTAGGTGGGGTGTTTCAGTCGTTATCTAGGTTGGAGATAATAATCTGTGGTTTATTGTACTATATTTGTTCCCCAGGCTCAAAAACATGGACAGCCTTTCTTCAGCAAATACCATCTTTGCTCTCAACCTCTTCAAGAAGCTTAATGCAGATAATCCTGCCAAGAACTTGTTTTTTTCTCCTTTGAGTATATCTTCTGCACTGCGTATGGTCTGGTTGGGTGCCAAAGGTAATACAGAAGCTCAGATGTCCAAGGTATGTCAAGATAAATTTTATCAAAATGAAAAAAAGGAGGTTGGCTAAGAGGTTATCCCCACCCTTTATAGCCAATTATGACAACATCTAATTTATTTATTAAATTTAAATGCATCCCATTTTGCAGTCATGCAACTCTAGGTAACTATCTTGACCTGCTGTAGATTTCAAGTACAGTGGTACCTCTACCTAAGAATGCCTCTACTTACGAACATTTCTTCTCAAGAACCATTTTCTACTTACAAACCCGAGTCTCTGAAACTGTAACCGGAAAAGGCAGGGAGAAGCCTCCGTGGGGCCTCTCTAGGAATCTTCTGGGAGGAAACAGAGCCTCCACCCTCCCTGTGGTTTCCCCAATCACACACATTATTTGCTTTTACATTGATTCCTATGGGAAAAAATGTTTCTTCTTACAAACTTTTCTACTTAAGGACCTGGTCACGGAACAAATTAAGTTCGTAAGTAGAGGTACCACTGTACACCTATCTTAAAACTTCAGAAGGCTTCAATTCTAAGAGGACGCTGGTCATGGAGTTGTCAACTGTCTGATTAGCTTTTGAAAAATGCAGCAAGCACAAGAGATGCCATTGTTATTGGGACTCTTTAACACTGTTCCCAATGCAATTCTCACCCAGATTTAGGATTTTTATTTGCATGAGTGAGAGCGCAGCTACTGTTTGCTTAGAATGCAAACAGCATGGCTAAGAAATAGAATAGGGATTCAGCCACTACACATCTGCAGGTCGAAAGTTCCAAATTACATGGGAGACCATTTGTAAGTTTTTCCAATGTTTGCTATTGTTGCATTACATTTTGAATTGATTTTAAACATAATTTGATTATCCATATATCTCTTGTAGGTGATCTCTGTATCAAAAGATAGAGAGGTTCATCAAAAATTCGAGAAACTGATTTCTGAAATCAACAAACCAGGTGCCAAATATATACTCAGTCTAGCCAACCGGCTGTTTGGAGAAACATCATACGAATTTCTTGCAGTAAGTTACATAAACGTTAAAGAATTGGCTGCAAATAACCATAAATGTTCTGTGTGTATTGCTTATCTCATTGCAATTGCAGTTTGGCTCTAAAAAGAATCTAATGGTCCTATAGCTGTAACTTGATCTATTGAGTTCATAGAAAAATGAGACAAAATCAATTCTTGTTTTTATTACCGCTTTTGTTATTGAGATGTCATTGTTTCTTAAGTCATTTATAGAATCCACTGAGAAATTCTACCATGCAAGTCTGGAGAAACTTAACTTCAAACAAGCTTCAGAAGATTCAAGAAGACATATAAATGCCTGGGTAGAGGAAAAAACCTCTGGTGAGAATAATAATAGATTTAAGTAGTAGCTGCATTAAGTAAGAAGTGCATTATTGTGTGTGCATTGTGAGAAAGACAGACAGAGAGAGAGAGAAGACAGGCAAAACCACAGTAGTTAAATTTTACTAAACGTAATAGTCCGAATAGCAGTCCAAATAATATCCAATTACAAAGTCTTATTACCAGTTGTCTTTGTCATGAACAGTAAAGAAAGATACCAAGATTAATCACAGTTTATATACAACAAAGATCAGAATGACTAAGAAAGCAGAGAGAGCATATCAGATCAGAGAGAACTATGATCTCTAGCTCCCTGTTATATCAACCTGCAATACAATCAACCAATCAGAAATAGAATACAATTAAAGCTATATACGTTAACACAGTTAACGCTACATGCATACATTGTTGGTTTACATATTGCCAACCCAACTGTTTGGACAGAGCCCTGATAGATGGATGAATAGATTAGATGGATAGATATTGTGTTTTTCGGAGTATAAGACATATCTTTTTCCTCCCTAAAAGAGGTTGAAAATTTGAGTGAATCTTATACTGAATGAAGCTTTTTTCTCAGCCCTAACTAGGTGCTAACAATCTTCCGAGGTCTTACCTTGCAGTTTTTTTCATTGTTGCTCCCTCCAAAGAATGTTTTTCCAGCCCTAAGTCTTTGCAGGCTTTTTTCATTGCTATTCTATAAGTTTCTTTCCAGCCTTAACAATGTTTATTTATTTAATTTTATTTATTGGATTTGTATACCGCTCCTCTCCGTGGACTCGGGGCAGCTAACAACAGTTATATAAACAGCATGTTCCCAGCTCTTACTGGCTTTTAGGCTCTTTCATTGCTAGTTTCTTCGAATAAGTTTTTTTTAATCTGTCCCCTAACCAGGGGATAAAATAATGTGCTGAAGCTGACCAGACTAAGGATGCTAGCCAGATGAATACCTGGTAGGCAGATGTTCCCCCTATTTCTCCCCCCAAAAAACTAATCTGTGTCTTATACTCCAAAAATATAGATAGACAGATAAGTCTTTAGAAACAATACATCTTACAACTGGCTTCCTAAGAATATTTATGCAATATTATGCATATAAAGTATCTGTCAATTTAAAATGTTTTTTTTTTAACTCTCAAAAAGGAAAAATTCAAAACCTGCTTGTCCCTGGAATAATTGATTCGCTTACAAAACTGGTTTTGGTGAATGCTATCTATTTCAAGGGAAACTGGGCAGATAAGTTCGACAAAGATAACACACAGGAACAGCCATTCCACATTAACAAGGTACTCATTTATTAACACAGTAAAAAAGACATCCCGAACATTTTAAATTGTGTTATTTTGCATATATTGGAAGCAAGTGTGGAATTAATTTGAAATATTCCTGTAGCACAGAAATTGCTTATTCCTTACGTTTTATTGATCTTCATGGAAATTGATGGGTCATGAAGATCAGTCATCTTGAGTCCTTCAGACTTTATTCTGTAGCAATTCAGGTTTTTCAGTCATTGAAACTTTTTTATGCAGAGATTTCTAATTCAGCCCCTCTTGCCCTAATTCTATGTATTTAACCGCAATAATTAAAGAGTGATTAGTGAATATCCTTGCTGAGTATATGGATCAATTAAGTATTAGCACCTGGAAGTATTTGATGGAGAAGGAACAGGCACAATATGTTTCTATGTTGCTCTCCACAAAGAAGGCTAGTTTTTTATATTATAAACGTCTGTCCATTTGAGAAAACTGCTGTTTAAAACCACAGCGCAGCTCAACTTTCATGAGTGGCAGGCCAGAGGGCAATCACATGCCTTCCTGTTGGCCCACTCCAGCTAGAAGTTGTGTTGTGCAAGTGGTTGCCAACCCACCAGTTGAGCAAGGTCTGCACGGCCCCCAGTTCCCCTCTTCCCCCACCCCAGCCTGGCTGCTAAGCCACTGCTATAGACAAGTATAGTATAGACAAGAAGTAGTGCAATCCTGTGGTGCAGCCAAACTAATCTGGAGCTAAACACTCTTAAAAAAGATGATAGTAGATGTTAGAAGAAGCTTTTGTATTCTACCATCTCTTGCAATATTAGGCAACTCAGTATCTACAGTAGATCCCTTCAAATGTGAAGATTCTCTTATCTCTAGGACTTTGACATGGACACCTAACATTAAAATCATTTTTTAAAGACATAACAAACAAGGTTCTTCCTGTATCAACTCAAAAAGCTCAGATTGCCCAAGGATCTGCTGAGTTCTACAGAGGAATTATTGAGTCATTTATACCTCAGTAACTGTCAGGTTTGGCACAGTAACCGAACAAGACAGGTGCTGACTTCAAGGAATAATTAGGACTGCAGAAATAAGAATTGCAACTAGCCTGCCTTCCGTTGAGGATCTGTATACTCCACGAACGAGAAAGAGGGGTCAAAAAACATCTGCAGATCTCTCACATTCTCGACATAATCTAGTTCAACTTCTTCCATCGGGACACTGCTATGCCAGAGCATTGCATATCAAAACAACTGGACATAAAGATAGGGGGGTTTTTTATGTTTCATCTTTTCTCATTATTCCTACTATCTTCTCCTATTGCATTCTTATGATTTATTAATTATTTGTAACTTATGATTAATGATTGTAACTATGGGTGGATTTTAACTTTCCTCGCTGCTGGTTTACTTCCTCCTGTGGCGCATGCCCAGTTCCCAAAAAATAATAATAATTTCCCCCCCAAAGCCAAAAACAAGATGGCAACGTATATGCAGTGCTGGAAACTTGGCTTCTGCGCATGTGCAGAAGGGGAAAAAAACCCAGAATTATTTTTTTTTTAAAAAAAATAAAAAATAGATGGCATTGCTCATAGCCTGGCACTGACCAAACTGGTCCTGTGTCATTATCGTGATGTCACCAGAGGTTTACTGTTGGTTCTGGCCAACTAGTCTAAACCGGGAGGAACCCACCTGTGATTGTAACTATGGTTTATGACCTATGACTTGCTGTTTATATGGACACTGTAAGGTTATACACTAGAGACAAATTCCTTGTGTGTCCGATCACACTTGGCCAGTAAAGAATTCTATTTTAATTTGATTGAAAAGTTGGAGCAAATGATATAAGCTTTAAGCAGAGGCGGGGGGGGTGTGTGTGTGACTCAAGACTGATTATGTGATAGAATTATTTGTATTTCCTATTTGTTCGAAATATTTCTTCTAAGATACATATTCTTCACTTGTAGAATGAAACTAAAACGGTGCAGATGATGTTCAAGAGGGAAAAATACAACAGGACCTATATATCGGATTATGACACTTCAATTCTTGAGATTCCATATGTTGATAATGAGTTGAGCATGTTCATTCTGCTCCCTCAAAAGATTGAAGATAACACTACTGGATTGGAAAAGGTGAGTATTTCTTTCATGAAACAGAATTTAAGCCCTTGTCTAAATATTGAAGCTTGGCTTTATGCAATTACAATTAGTACTGTTGGGTTGACTTGTATTTTCCCCTATTTTGAAAAGATGCAAAACATATCTCAATTATATGAGCTAATGTATTATACCTCAAACCATTGGATATTCCACTGATGTAGTCAAGGCATTTGATAATGTTATCAATTGTATGCAGTACGACTTCGGATAGTACAAGTGGTTCATTAAGAACTAGTTGCTTGAGACAGATTATTTGAGTATTGTGTCATCTTCTCTAGTTTCCCCAAATAAAGAAGGGCTATATCAAAGGTCTTCAAACTTGGCAACTTTAAGACTTGTGGACTTCAACTCCCAGGATTCTCCAAGAAGCATAGCCAGGGTAGAGAATTCTGGGAGTTGAAGTCCACAAGACTGAAAGTTGCCAAGTTTGGGGGCCCTGGGCTATATGGTCTGAAAGAAACAGAGTCCTGTGGTGTCCACCTCCAAAGTATGATTTGCATGAAATCTGCCTGGATTTTCTCAGAAATATTCTCTCACCCACATCATGTCCTTTCCATAGGAACCAGTTTAATGTTTGTTTATTTATTTTATTTATTTGTCAATCAAGTATAGGATAATAGTTTATATAAACATAACATAGAAAGTAATGATTTTAAAAAAGACAATAGGACAGAGACGGTAGGCACAATGGTGCGCTTATGCACGCCCCTTTAGACCTCTTAGAAAAGGGGAGAGGTCAACTGTAGACAATCTAATAAGGTTGAAGATTTGGGGATTTGGGGAAGAAACAACAGAATTCCAGGCGTTGATCACTCTATTGCTGAAGTCGTATTTTCTGCAGTCTAGTTTGGAGCAGTTTAAATTTAGTTTGAATCTATTACGTGCACATGTGTTGTTGCGGTTGTCTATCTTTTTGACATAAACCAAAATCGTGTTCTGCACATTCGCAGGGTAATTTTATATCTGAATATGACATAGGTAGTTCTTGACTTAATGACCATTCATTAAGTGACATTCAGAATTATGACAGTGCTGAAAAAACCCTCATCCTCATACTTATAACTGTCATATCATCAGACCCTATGTTCATGTGATTGCTGGTTGCAATCTTTTATGCCAAACTTCCATCAAAATACACCAATTCACACTTGGAACAACCACAGATTCTTAACTGTGATGATTCTCTTAACATTCATCATAAAAAATATAAAATTGGGTCCAGCTTGACTTATGACTACAATGACTTATAACAGAAATTCTGATCCCAGTTGTTTTGGTCTAGTAGTGGGTTCTAATCCCATTGCTACTGGTTCATGCTTGCATTCATGAAACTTCTACGCATGCATTGATGTGTCTCGGGTGGGTGGGCAGAGCCTCCCACCACTGCTACTGGTTTGCCGAACCAGGAGCAACCCAACCAGGGGTAGATTCTAACTTTTTTAGAATAGAATAGAATTCTTTATTGCCCAAGTATGATTGGACGCACAAGGAATATGTCCCTGGTGCCTATGCTCTCAGTGTACATAAAAGAAATTATACATTTATCAAGAATCGTGAGATAGAACATTTAATGATTGTCATAGGGATCAAATATTAATAGAAATCTTAAGGATACAAACAATAAGTTACAGTCATAAGTGGGAGAAGATGGGTGATAGGAATGATGAGAAAAGACTAATAGAGTAGTGCAGAGTTAGTAAATAGTTTGACAGTGTCGAGGGGATTATCTTTTTAACAGAGTGAAAGGTAATACACAAAATAATATAGGTGTTCTTTTACTTGGTAAGCTTCAAAATACTTTTACTGCACTCTGACAATGCTCTGTACTTGCTAAGAGTGAGTAGAAGCTTCCTGTCACTTATTAAAGTTATGGCTCTGAGTAAGGTCTGCTCCATTTCTGTCACTTTAAATTATCTTTTCCAAAGTTCTAGAAGGAAATAAAAGAATTTGCAACTGCTTGTAAGATTTCAGGATTTTTCTGACCCTGCATAGTATTTCTTCTGCCAGAGTGAAATTCCCAGGATACGTCATAGTGTCATACCACCAGGAATTCCTTTCTCCTTTAATACTTTTCGTCTCATTTTAGCTGGAGAGAGAAATTACATATGAGAAACTCATGGACTGGATCAAACCCGAGATGATGGACCTAACAGAAGTTGAACTCTCCTTTCCCAAATTTAAACTGGAAGAAAAATACGACCTGAAGCCTGTTTTGAGAAGTATGGGAATGACGGATGCATTCGATGAGAGGAAGGCAGACTTCTCTGGAATGTCAACTAACAAGGATTTAGTCATCTCTGAAGTTGTTCACAAAACATTCATAGAAGTCAACGAAGAAGGCACTGAGGCAGCTGCTGCCACTGCTGCAGTCATGATGATGCGGTGTGCAATGTTTGTGCCACAATTCAAAGTTAACCATCCTTTCCTCTTTTTTATTATGCAGCGATCTACAAAAACTATCCTGTTCTTTGGTAGGTGTTGTTCTCCATAATGGGGTGCATCCTGCCTAGGTTCATAAAATGCCTTAATTTCTCCTTTTATAAGGCACTTTCCCAAGAACTTTCATCACCATGCATTTGATTTTCTTTGTAATTGGGGGTATTCTTTCTACTAGTCATATTCTATTTAAATTCTTTCCTTCCAAGATACAATTTTATTTAATGAGTTCAAGGAAATAATTTTAGTGCAAGGTTCCAGGGCTGTGATTGCAATCCTACACAATTGCTTTGAAATGTATGGGAATTTGGAATGTGGGGGAAAGTTTACTAAGCATGAATCAAGGTTTCACAATATATCTGTATCTGTCCTTCTATCTGATGATACATGTTACTGTACAGTTAATTCAGCTTGCGTTAGGACATTGTGGTTTGTCATTTTTGTGATGCCATGGCTAGCCGTGGATATCTCTGCTGAGCTTATAATAACAAGTGTAAACAGTGCTAGAATGAATACACATAACACATTTTGCTGGTATAAATAAGAACAGAGAAATATGTACCCTGTCTTGGAACTCAAATGTATGGATCATTTAATCAAGCAATTTTATTGTATACGATTCAGATATCTGCAAATGATATGGTTCTTATTTTGATGCAGATATCATGTATTCAGAATTGAAATAAAAGCATTTGATTGTTGCTGTCAAATTTATTATCCACTAGTGTGAGAGAACACAGTATTATTGAGCTCCTATATCACTGAAATTGTACACACTTTGAACCATCATTTAATAACACTTTTGCAATAGATGAGATTACACAATACACAAAGCCAAAACTAATCACTTAACATGCATGAAAATGAGGAATATGTTGATTTATTTATTATAGCATATGTCAATCTAGTTCTAAACAAAAACGGATTTTATCTTGCATAATTGTAAAGTGAGAGCCAATTAAACAAAGATAATGATAGGTGCTCCGTATAAAAGTGTAGATTGCAGAAAAGGGATATTCTAGATTGGGGTTATCCTTGAGTTATATTAGAACAAAATGGTTTAGAGTGTAGACACCTCTTTCAAGCTTAGCAAAAGCTGAAATGGACTGAACTATTTTCACTTCTCTGTAGGATAGTTTTTTAATTTTTAAAAAAATACTGAGGTCATGAGAACCTGAATGAAAATTTTAAAGCTTCAATTGATGTTACAATACTATGGAGCACATTCACTGGCATAAACTGAAGCTCTCTGTCATTTGTTGTCTACAATGAAACATTTTCATTATTCTACAGAAAATTTATTCAAAAGCAATCTTGATTGTGATATCCCTGGCCTCAATTTGAGGGCCACCTCAGCATAAAGGTTGCAATCAAAGGGCCAGTATCCAGGTCACCACAACTAAGTGGGCGTGGCTGGTTTGATACCACTCAACACAGCCTCGTTACACCAGCTAACTTGTTAGTTAGGGCCCAATGTTTAAATTTATCAAGATCCATCTGGATCTTGAGCCTCTCATCTAGGGGCTTGACTATTTCACCGGCTTAGTGTCATCTGCAAATTTGATAATATCCCATTCTATTCCCTCATCTAAAAAATTTATGAACGCATTGAAGAGTACTCTGCCTAAAATAGACTACTTATGGTACTTCCCCCCCATGTGGACGTAGTACCATTATGGACTACCGTTCAGTGGTACCTCTAATTATGAACTTAATTCATTCCGTGAGCAGGTTCTTAAGTAGAAAAGTTTGTGAGAAGCAGCAATTTTTCCCATAGGAATCAATGTAAAAGCAAATAATGCATGCGATTGGGGGAACCACAGGGAGGATGGGGGCCTTGTTTTCTCCTAGGGAAATTCCTAAAGGCCCCATGGAGGCTTCTCACTGCCTTTTCTAGTTACAGTTACAGTTTCAGAGCATCTGGTTTGTAAGTGGAAAATGGTTCTTGAGAAGAGGCAAAAAAAATCTTGAACATCCAGTTCTTATCTAGAAAAGTTCGTAAGTAGAGGTGTTCTTAGGTAGAGGTACCACTGTACTTGTCGAGTGCGTTTTGTCAACCTGTTACAAATCCATCTGATGGTGATGTTATCGATCCCACTTTTTTCTAGTTTACCAAGAAGTAGGGTTTGGTCTACCTTGTGGAAGTCCTTGGTAAGTATACTGCATCCACAGCATTTTGCTGCTCTACTAATGTAGTCACTGTCAAATAATGAAATAGGATTTATTTGACTTGATCCATTTTTAACAAACCTGTACTGACTTACTTCTAGTTATCACTTTACTCGTTTCTGCTTTTTAATTATGTATGTTTATTTATTTATTTTGTCCAATACATAGTAAAGTATATCTTAAAAAGAATAGAAAAGAAGATATAGTAATAGAACATATCAATGAAAGAATAGAAGAAGAGATATAGGAATAGAAGAAAGGTATAGGAGATATAGGAGAGTAATAGGACGGGACAGAAGGCACTCTAGTGCACTTGTACTTGCCCCTTACTGACCTCTTAGGAATGACCTCTTAGGAATCTGGATAGGTCAACCGTAGATAATATTCCCAGGTATTGGTGTTAGGGTGATTTCCTGGATCAGTTTTTTCCCTCTTGTTTGAACATGGTAGTTTTCCAAATGCTCCAGGATTTTTCAAAGATATGGTACAGTGATTCTGAGATGACTACTACCAGGTCCTTTACAACTCTGAGGTGTGATCTGTCAGGTCCCAGTGGTTTATATTCATCAAGATATGACAGATGTTCCCTTACCATTTTGTTTTTGTTATTTTAGCGTTTATTTCTAGGTTTTTTCCCCAGTTGTTTTTGGTAGGTGGCGCTATAGTTTCTTTTTGCTTGAAGATGGATGCAAAGAAAGAGTTAAGGAACTTTATCTCTGCTGCCTGTTACTTCCTTTGCGGTTTTCTCTTTAGGGAACTGTTTGCTTGATTTTTGCCCCCTTGTTATTTATATGTTGCAAGAAACTTCTTTATTATTATTAGCTTTGACTTTTGTTGCAAGTCTTTACTCATTCTGAGCTTTTGTTTCCCTAACTTCCTGACAAGACTAAATATATCGGAGCCTTTAAGAGCAAGTTCTCTTCTGCAGAACTTGTTCTTCACTCCCATTTGGCTTCTGATGCTCCTGACTCTTTCAGTTTCCTTCTTTCCACTTCCACTTTCCCCCCTTTCCCCCTGCCTCCTCTCCTCCCCTCCCCTCCTCTTTTCTTACCACCCCACTCCTTCCTCTCCTTTCCTTCTTTCAAGGAGCTTGTGCAGCTGGAGTGGGTGAGCTAAGTGTGTGTTTTAGAGGTTCCATCCGGATGTGGGCAAATTGAGAGCAGCACCACCCTTCCTCCTACTCTGGCTCCTCTCACACCTTCTAACTTTCCAAGCCTGCCTGGTTCAGATCTCTTCCCCTACCAGCCGGTGAAAGTCAGAGTACCAGGGCGCTACCGCCTCACCAGCTCCAGAGTCCCCACACCCCCAGTACTCCCTTCCCTACAACGTCAAGACCTGTGTGGCTGTGGCTCTCTGCACATCCAATCCACCTTCAGCATCGGCACTGGTCTTCTCTCGGCAGGTAAGGGTGCGTCCAGTGATGGGATTCCCTTTGTTTTACTGCTGGTTCTGTGGGCGTGGCAAGTCAGCTTCCCATTTTTAAAAAAATTTTAAACATATTTTGAAGAAAATACACACACACACACACATGGAGTAGATAAATTGCCAAGCAAGTAGCGAGGTATGTACAGGCATACTTTGGCCCTCTGGGTGATACAAATGGGGACCCCAGCCCACAGATAATTGGTAGAGCATATAGATCAGTCATTAAATCACCATTCTCCGTCTTCTTTAATATTGGAAATCCACTCTTCTCAGGGAACCCTTTCTGCAAATTCAGAGAGCCTATCCAAACAGTGAACACGAACAGGAAAAGGTATCACGGGAGCTTATTTAAATAATTGGAAAATACAGTACAATGCGTTTGTGTGGAAACAGGATTCATTCTAGATTCTAAGGTACTACTAGGGATAATGCAAGAAGTGAACAGCAATTTCCCACCTCCTACCTATTCCTTTGTTAGTAGAATTTGTTTCTAGTAAAATAAATAATAAAAGAAGCTTACTTATGTACTTATTCTACAATTATGCAATTTTTTTAAAAAAGTTGTGGGAAATATGGGACGTAACATTTGGATATCTTATGATCAAACTGTTTTCTGTATGCTTTTCTTTCTAGAGCTGTGAGGACAAACCTTTTTTTCCTCAGGTGCCGAAAGTGCAAGTACATGTGCTATTGTAAGAAACGTATAGGGCCTAGATATAAAATCACTCTTCTAACGTACTGAACTTCCGAACCTTGGTTTGAGTAATAGCAGGCCTTGCCAGGAAAGGATTGCAAAACAGGAGGAAACATGACTATGTTTGAATATAAAATTCTTAGGAACGATGTCCATGATGAAATATGGTGGAGTAACAGAAAAACATCATATATGGATGGACAGATAGAAGGGGTGTAAACAAGACGCAAGAAACCTATATAAGATGATCCTTGTAGTTGGGTACTTTACCTTTAAAGGCACACGGGTACCCTTCCTGTGACCTCTCCAGGTCCCTTTATGATCATGTCGGTCACATGTGTTCTATGTTTTCTAAATCTTTCTATATTTTCTGTATTATGTTGTTAATAAAGACTTTTGCTTTTATTCTCTTGGTCTGGGGAATTTTTCTAACAGGTATCATGGAAGTGCCCACATCCATAATTCGATGCCTAAGAGTGTGAAAATGGTTTCCCTCACCCACCGGAGGCCCTCTGGAAGCCAGAAACAGCCTGTATCCCATCTTCTGGTGGACCTAGTAGGCCCGTTTTTTGCCCTCTTCAGGCTCCAGAGGCTTCACTAGAGCATAGGGAGGGCAAAAACATCTTCCCAATCCCCCCGGAGGCCCTCCAAAAGCCAAAAACGCCCTCCCAGAGTTTCTGTGCAAGCCAAAAATCAGCTGGCCAGCATGCACATGCACGTTGGAACTGAGCTAGGGCAACAGCTTGCGTGCCGGCAGATGTGGTTCTGCATGCCACCTGTGTGGCACGCTTATGGTTCACCATCACTGTTCTAGACAAAACATCTGTCCCACAGGGAATCTGCTCTTCTGACATTGGCCAGGCAGGTGAGCAGCCTCCTGGCCAGAGGGAAGAGTGTTATACCAGCCAGCATGACCATGCAGCCTCCCGGTCAAGGCAGAGAACGTTCTCCTAGCCAGCACAGCTGTGCAGCTTCCCAGCTGGGGAGATGTGTGTGCTTCCAGACAGAGCAGCCATGTGGCTTCCCAGGCAGGAGAGAGAGTCTCCTCCCAGTCAGCACAGCCATGCAGCTTCCTGGCCAGACAAGTGAGCATCTTTCTGGCCAACCTTGCCATGCAGCTTCCAGGGGGAGAGAACATTCTCTCAGCCAGTGCAATTATGTGGCTTCCTGGACAGGGGGTAAGCGTCCTCGAGATAAGGCAGACAAAGCAGGCAAGCATGGTGGGACTGGGTGGAAGGGAATAGGGAAGGAAGGTAAGTTGGCCTGGCCATAGTGACCTCCAAGAAGGTTGAGGGGAAGGGAGCCAAGCATGGCTAACCCATGGGAAAAGTAGCTGGGGAAAAGCAAAAGAAGACTCGCCAGGCAGAGATCAGCTAGGTGGCATGGTCAAGGCTAGTGGGGGAACCAGAGAGGAGCAGCAGCTATGCTATGGATGTGACTCTAGGCAGGTGAGGCCAGAAAAGGGCCTAGTAGGAGGGGCCAGCCAGTGGTGGCATTTGCCAGTTTGCTCATAAACATTACTACCAGTTTGGAAGAACCAGTCCAAACCAGCTGAATACCATCTCTGGGTGGGTCTCGTGGCTGTCACTTGTTGTCATTTAAAGCTTGTGCTTGCTTACCTGGCTTCATTGCTTGGTATTGGTACTATAATTTAAAAGATGCCTCAGAAATAATCAACCTTCCTTCCTTCCTTCCCACCTTCCGTCCTTCTTGTTTTCAAGCTTTCACTATGGAAAAACTGGCTAATGCAAACTCGCAGTTTGCTCTGGATCTTTTCCAAAAGTTGAGCGAAGCCCACCCAACCAGCAACATTTTCTTTTCTCCGTTCAGTCTATCTTCTGCCCTGGCCATGGTCGTCTTAGGGGCCCAGGGTAACACAGCTTCGGAACTCTTGAAGGTCAGCAGATATTTTTTCTGACTTGTTTGTATGGCTGCTATGAGGAATTGTGGTTCTTTTTATTAAGATTATTAAGATTAAGATTTATTAGATTTGTATGCCACCCCTCTACGAAGACTCAGGGCGGCTCACAACAACAACAATACAATACAGAGTACAAATCCAATACTGTATTAGATAAAAAAATTAAATTTAAAACCCGTAGATATTAAAAATAATCGTTACTGCACAATCACACCATTCTCATGTATTACAGTCAGGAAAAAAGGTGGTGGTGGGGGAAGAGATAGTTATTCCCCCCCATGCCTGGTGACATAGATAGGTCTTCAACATCTTGGGGAAGGCGGGAAGAGTAGGGGCAATTCTAATCTCCGGTGGGAGTTGATTCCAGAGGGCCAGGGCTGTCACAGAGAAGGCTCTTCCCCTGGATCCCACCAAAGGGCATTGTTTAGTCGACGGGACCCAGAGAAGGCCAACTCTCTGGGACCTGATTGGCTGCTGGGATTCGTGCAACAGAAGGCGGTCCTGCAGGTATTCTGGCCCAATGACATGTAGGGCTTTATAGGTCATTACCAACACTTTGAATTGTGCCCGGAAACTGATCAGCAACCAGTGCAGGCCTGGTTGTAAGGAGATTTATATTTTAAGTGCTGTAAGACTGCTTCTAGTATGATAAAGTTGCATTTTGGTTTAAGAGAAAGAGAGAGAGAGAGTCGAAACAGATTCTGTAACTGATATCCTAAGGTAATTTTGAATATTTATTACTACCTCAAGACAGAATATATAGTAAACATATTCAGACTTTGGTAAATCCCCAATTTTTCCATGTGTATGTATAACTCAATGTATTAATCTTAGATACTATATGCACCTCTTTTAAGATAAAACCTAAGTTTGCCAAGAGTAGTTCATCGTAGTTTGTTTATGTATTCTTTTTACCTGTGAGTCTGTAGATTTCTGAAATGTCTCCATTGTTCTTGAACAAAATTATTTTAGCCCTAACCCTAATTTCACTGTTCTTATTGGTACTAAATTAGGACTTATCTTTTCCATGCAGACACTTCATTTTGATGGTGTTGAAGACCTTCATTCAGTATTTCATACACTCAATACTAAAATTAACCGGAGCAATGCACCCTATATTCTGAAACTTGCTAATAGGTTGTATGGAGAAAAAACTTTCAACTTTTTGTCTGTAAGTAGATTGATAAATAAACAAACATCAATATAGACAATCAGAATGGCTTTACAGGTTCAAGTTTTATTAGACTACGAGATTCAGCAATACAGTTATTCTTTGCTTGAACTGAATCTTTAATCTCTTTTAATTAGGTCTGCTGTGGTCAGCCAAGCTCAAAAACAATACAGTGAGATCCAATCACATCCAGTCATTCATTTTCATATACCTAATGGACAGAATCTTGCCAAATGAAAGTTATAGCCTACTATACAGGGATGGGTTCTGACCTACCTTGCTGCCTATTATCTTCCTCCTTTGCCGTGTGGGCATGCGAGCATGTCAGTGCTGAAAATTTGACTTCTGTGCATGCACAGAAGCAAAACACAGCTTCTGAGTGTGTGCAGAAGTGAAAAACAAGATGGCACCATCTATGGCGCTACTGAAAGAACTGGTTCAGGCGTGTGGCCTGCCAGCCATCACTGCCAGTTCGGTGAGTGGCGGAAATTCCAAACCAGCTACTATATCCTGAGATATTCCAGGATGTTGCTAATCTCCCTAGCACCACTTATTTTTTGAAGTTCTCATTCCCCTCTTCTTAACTTCTCTCTTTTCTTTTTTCCTTCTCTTTTCTTTTGCCTTTGTACTTCCCACGTCTATCTCTTTTCTTTTCTCTTCTTTTTACGAATTAATTCTATAGGTCTTCCTTCCACTCTTCCCAATCTCTTCCTCCCATTTCTTCCTCCTTTTGTAATTTGTCTCCTCCAATGCTAATATCCACAATCTATTCTCTTTTTTATCACCGTATACCCCAGTGTAATCATAGATTTCAATATAGTCATGTCCATCTATTTTGGATGTCTTCTTTTCTTTTATCACTATGGATCTCAGCATCTTCCTCCATCTGCTTTTCTCCTTTTTTTCTTTTTGTACTTCATTTTTCCACTGTCATTTCTTATCATCTTATTTTCAAAGTTTTTATTATAATCTAGTTTTCTCTCTTTCTTTTCCAGCTTCAACTCCAAGTCCCCCAAAATGTCTCTTTAAAGAATGTTGCAAACTCCTCAAAGTCTTTTACCTCCATGTTTTCAATATTCTCAAAGTCATAATTCCCAAGTCTTAACAATCAAATCCAGCTGTTAATAAATGTTGTTCCACAGCCATTTTTTAAAAGTATTTTCTTTTGAATAAATAAATCAACATTTAATATTTAGCTGTTTGTGTTCTGATTGGAATCCAAGTCATCTAATCTTGTTTTAAAGTTCCTTGCAGATTCAACTCAATCCAAACAAGTAAGTACAGTGTCTCTTAACGTAATAACAAATCATTCACTGTTTAGCTTTTTCAAGCTGTCCCAGATAGTTTTCCTATTCAAAGTCAACAGGTGTAAGAAAATCCATAGAAATATTTCTCAATGATGATAATTTCTCCAACCAGTAAATGGCAGTCTTCATTAATCCCCCAAGTCTATATTCCTTTTCATCAGTATTCTTCTATAGCACAATCAGTTCAAATTTTACTAGCATTATTCCTATAATCTTATAATTAATTGTTTAATTGTAAATCTCCACCAAACTTATTATTGCACAGTTCAAAAATTCTCATCAGTTACCAATTTTTTAAATTTGTTTACTCTATGATCTTCTTGTTGGCCGCTTAATCTATTTGCAGTCCTTTTATGTCCTTTTGTATTTAAAAAAAAAATCCCAAGGCTTTCCATCAGCAATGTGACTTACCACCTTTTTTCCGTACTCTCTCTCCAGTACAAATCTTTGACCCTCTTCCCCAGATGATGTCCAATCTTCAATCAAGCAAACTGTGGCTTTGCAGGCTCCCTGGAGTGGTGCCAACCCCCCCCCCCCGGTGTGCCTATAGGCACCTCTCTTCTTCACCACCCTGCCATGGCAGTTCTGACCCGGTTCTCAAAGAACCGGGTCCCCAGGCAAAGTGGATTTTGGGGTGCCCCTGTGGAGCGCAGGGAAATCCGTGTTACCACAGCATTTGGCCACATCTACTCCCTTTACAGGTTCATTCCCTTTTCACTCTTTTATCCACATCTTTCCTGTTAGATGTAGAAGTATTGAAGCTAACATTATTAGATAGATCCAACTTTTCCAATTAGATTGAAATTACATTAAACATACAAATTCTATGTATAATTTGCATCTCTTTTCAGAAGAATACACTTTCTTCAAAGACTATTCTATTCAGGCCACATTTCATTCGAAACATATGATGCTTAATCTTTTATCATGGTTAAAGTACTGGAGAAGAGCAGGGAGGCCTAGATTTAAGATATCACTTGGAGTAGTCACTTTTTCTCTTTCGGCTAATTGTGTTTTTCAGTCTAAACATGGTTATCATGACAGTGAATTTGAAAATTTCAACACAGACTATGTCAGCCTTTTAGATAGCGACATATTTTCATTATGCTATTATGCATAATTGCTTAAATGCAATTAGAAAATTCTAGGCCATGAATAGTAAAGGCAAATGCTGCCAAGAAAAAATAGGGAGAGTAATTGGATCTCTAATTGATTGGAGAGGATAATTCTTATTATTTATTAAATGTAAAGGCTTTTCCTCCTGCTATCCACAGTAATTATATTTATTTCATAATTTATAAATATTATGTCTTATTTTGCTAGAATTTCTTGACTAGGACCCAGGATTTGTATGGAGCTGAATTGTCCACAGTGGATTTCTCAAATGCTCCAGACAAGGCAGAAAAGGAAATTAACCAATGGGTTAAAAAACAGACTGAAGGTGAGGATTTTTTTTTTTAAAAAATAGCAACTATAGTTTTATCTTGTCTTGGGTCTACTTGCCACAATCATACCATAAAAGAATTGATAAAAGACAAAGCAAAATAATAATTTGGAGGAGTTAATTTTACACAATGGATTCTTTTTGTATACTGTTTAATAAGGGATCCAGTTAGCAGTATGTACTTTGAGAATAATTGCAGAGCAGAAATGTATATTTAAGAAAATTAAAATAGAAATGTCCATTTTCTATTAGTTTCATTGATCTGGTAATATTATTTCAGCCTCTTTGAACAGCTAATTAACGGTGAAATTTCTCTGTCAAGGTAAAATTCCTGAGTTGTTATCTGAAGGGTCCATCAATGCAATGACTAAATTGGTTTTGGTGAATGCTGTCTACTTTAAAGGCAACTGGGAGGAGCCATTTGAAGAAAATTATACTAAAGACAGGCCTTTTAGATTAAATAAGGTAAATGATTATTTTCCGTGGTCTCCTGTAATAACAGCTTGTTGTTTAGGTAGGTGTAGCAACAGCTACTCTCAGGAAGCATCAGGAAGCTTGTATGATAGGTCTGAACACATCCTAACTTATCTGTAATCATGTTTTTGAAGCCTTATATCAGTTCCTTTGAACCTAATCACTAGTTACAAATCTCAACTTTCCCGTAAGTTAAACCTAATTCCGTTCTGAAATATTTTACTGAATTTAGTGAGTCATTTGTCTATTTGCTCTAATACATTAAGAAAAACACAATAAAGCAGGGCTTTTTAAAAAATTCAATAGGTAGGGTTTTTTCCCCTTGGTTTACTGTAATTTTTAAATTGGTTTAGATATGACTTTAGCAATCGAGTTGTTGAAGCATGGAACTCATTACCAGACTCCGTGGTGTCAACCCCCAACATTTTTCCCTTAGACTTTCCACCGTTGACCTCTCCAGATTCCTTAGAGGTCAGTAAGGGGCGAGCATAAGTGCACTAGTGTGCCTTCCATCCCCTGTCCAATTGTCTCTCCTATATTTTATATATCTTTTCTCCCATCCATATATCCTTCCTCTACTCTTCATTGATGTATTCTATTCTCATATCTCTTCTTCTATCCCTTCCCTGAAATTTACTACTACACGTTTTTATTCTCCTTAATTTTCAATTTGTATTGGACAAAATAAATAAATAAAATAAATAAATAAATAAAATAATATTCTGTTTATCCTTAATCTGGAAATGAATTTCATTTAGCTTAATAGTTTTGTATAAATCAAAGAGCATGTTATATTAATATAGTTTTGCAAAGATTCACTTCCCAGAACTACGGTAGTTCTATCAACTTCAGCATATACAGACACAGAAGCTTTATTTCTTTATTGTTTGATAAGTTCCTCAGTGTAATATTCTTACAATAATCCAGACAGAAAAGAAGAATGTGAAGATGATGTTTACGGAAAGGGAACTCCCTTTTCGTTATATACCTGAATGCGAGTGTTCTGTGCTGGAACTGCCATACAATGGAAAGGAGCTTAGCATGCTAATCCTTTTGCCTGATAGCATTGAGGATAATTCCACAGGCCTGGAACAGGTGATTCTGCTGTTTTCTTGCTATTGCTGTAAAATCATTGTCCTAAATAAAATTATTCTAAATATCATGTGAATACAGTAAAGGACAAATTTGTGATTTATGGGAGGCATTGAGTGGTTCCAGAAGAGAGTCTGCCTTATTCTGGGAATCACCAGAAAATCTGTAAAACTTTTTTGTATTTTTGTACCAGACACTAATCATCTTGTCTGAATGAATTGAAAACAGATTAGATCTGAATTAGATTTAAATGATATCTTAGATCAATGTTTCCCAACCTTGACAACTTGAAGATATTTGGACTTCAACTCCCAGAAGTCCCCAGCCAGCATTCACTGGCTGGGGAATTCTGGGAGCTGAAGTCCAAATATCTTCAAGTTACCAAGGTTGGGAAACACTGTCTTAGATTGTAAACAGTAAGGTATTTATAATATAAGTGCTTTTTATGTTATGTTTGGACAGGACAACCATAGTTTTGCTTAAAAATACCTTTGTAAAAATCTGTGTTTACTTCTAGTTATGTTTATATTATACACTCCGCATTTTTCCCCATCTAAACATCTGATAAAGCTGCAAATGGGACAGAAACCTCTTGCACTCAGTTAGAGAAAGACAATGTCTGGGGTAGAGGAATGTGCTCTCTGGCTCTGCAAATCTATTCATACTGAAGTCAGTGATGTCCTGTTTTTCAGCGACACATTGCTCTATGCTGAAATGGAAATAATGTGGCCCAGTGATGCAAATAATTACTTTGTCTTTCTTTGCCATTTTAGCTGGAGCAGCAGCTTAGCTTAGAAAAACTGCAAGAATGGACCCAGCCCAAAAATATGAATTCTGATGAGGTCTCTGTACATCTACCTAAATTTCAGCTAGAAGAACACTATGATCTTAAATCTTACTTTGAAGCATTGGGGGTAGTAGATGTGTTTGACAGTGGCAAGGCTAATTTGTCTGGAACGTCAGGATCTCCAGATCTCCATGTGTCTAAAATTGTTCACAAGTCATTTCTCGAAGTAAATGAAGTGGGCACTGAAGCAGCAGCAGCAAGTGCTGTTGAAGAGGCAGACTATTGTTCACCCATGGATTTTAATGCTGACCATCCTTTCCTATTTTTTATCCGTCATAATCCAACCAACACAATACTTTTCTTTGGTAGATTTGCTTCTCCATAAAGAGTATTGTAAGTCATAAAACCAACTTCCAGCATCCTAGCAAATACATATTTCTCTGCCTGCTCGGGGGAATTGCCATGAGCAAGTTGGGTTCCTCCAGATGTTTTCCATCTTTGATTTTCTTGAAGTCCTGTGTAAGAAAAAGTAGGGGCTATAGATACGTTAATTAGAGGGATTCTGTACCATATTTTTTGACAATAGAAAACTCTTGTTTGCAATAACAGACCTGTCCTGGTAGCTCTGAAAAGTGATGCAATACAAGAAATATTTTAGACAAACATGTTTATTTTAAAAAAAACTGGGGAAAAGGGGTGTTAGAAATAAATAAGGAGATAAATATCAATTAAGGATAAAATGTCAAAAGGCCCTGAAGGATAACAAGGAGAAACTGAAGTAAAAGTATTGGAGATAAACAACTCTAAATATGGACAAAAGGAAGGAGCGTAAACAAGACATTAAGAAACGTATAAAAGATGATCCCTGTATTTGAGTAATTCACTCCCAGAGGACATTGGGTACCATCCCAAGACCACTTCGGGTCCCTGTATGCATAGCAGTCTGTTGTTTCCTATATTTTCTGTATTTTGTTGTTAATAAAGAATTTTTCTTTTATTCTGTTGGTCTCTGGGAAATTTTTCTAACATCCTGAATCTATTAGTGGATTTTGTGTGACACTTTGTTTTAAAGCAGGGCTGTCAAACTTGTGGCCCCCAGGCAGGATGAGTCATGTGCTGGCCATGTCCATGCCTGGTCTAGCGAGGGGAGGGGAAGTCATGATACGTCACATGACAATGCCCTGATGATGCGAATTTGACACTCCTGCTCTAAAGGGTAGCCGTCTCTAATTTAGGACATTCACCTGTGTTTCATTGCAGTTCCTTTAATACCCAGCTAGCTAGGAATTCTGGGGATTGTAATTTCAGCTGTTTGGAAGCCATCAAGCAAGGGGCAGCTACTGTGCATTGTATTTGTAAAATGAGTAACACGTGAATTACTGGAATAAAGTTGGCTTTTATTCAATATAATGTAAGTGTCTTTGGTCCCATGTTCTTGAAAATCATTGATAACATAGAATCCAGAAAGTGACTGTTCTGCCCCAGCTACGGACCAGAGAACATGTAGCACACACATAGTTTGTTCAAATCTTTATTTAGTGTTCACACACAAATAAATCTTAAATCAGTCTTTTTTTGAAAAAACCAACTGTTAATTATACAGCATTATTTGTTTGTTTGTTTGTTTATCAGATTTGTATGCCGCCCCTCTCCATAGACTCGGGGCGGCTAACAACAATAATAAAACAATATAAACAAATCCAATATTTAAATTAAATTTAAAAATCCTAATTTGAGAAACCAATCATACGTACAGACATACCAAGCATAAATTTTATAAGCCTAGGGGGAAGGGAATATCTCAATTCCCCCATGCCTGACGATAGAGGTGGGTTTTAAGGAGCTTACGAAAGGCAAGGAGGGTGGGGGCAACTCTGATCTCTGGGGGGAGTTGGTTCCAGAGGGTTGGGGCTGTCACAGAGAAGGCTCTTCCCCTGGGTCCCGCCAGATGGCATTGTTTAGTCGACGGGACCCGGAGAAGGCCAACTCTGTGGGACCTAACTGGTCACTGGGATTCGTGCGGCAGAAAGCAGTCCCGGAGATATTCTGGTCTGATGCCATGAAGGGCTTTATAGGTCATAACTAACACTTTGAATTGTGACCGGAAACTGATCGGCAACCAATGCAGACTGCGGATGGCCATATTTAGGAAAGCCCATGATAGCTCTCGCAGCTGCATTCTGCACGGTCTGAAGTTTCTGAACACTTTTCAAAGGTAGCCCCAAGTAGAGAGCATTAGAGTAGTCGAGCCTCGAGATGATGAGGGCATAAATGACTGTGAGCAGTGACTCCCGGTCCAGATAGGGCCGCAACTGGTGCACCAGGCGAACCTGGGCAAAAGCCCCCTCACCACAGCTGAAAGATCTATCTCTAATGTGAGTTGTGGATCGAGGAGGACGCACAAGTTGCGGACCTTCTCTGAGGCTCCAATGGCCTAACAGACTGCATTGGCTGCCAATTGGTTTCTGGACACAATTCAAAGTGTTGGTAATGACCTATAAACCCCTACATGGCATCAGGCCAGATTACCTGCGGGACTGCCTTCTGCCACATGAGTCCCAGTGACCGGTTAGATACCACAGAGTTGGCGTTCTCCAAGTCCCATCAACTAGACAATGTCATTTGGCAGGGCCTAGAGGAAGAGCCTTCTCTCTGGGGGGCCTGGCCCTCTGGAATCACCCCCCCCCCGGGAGATTTGCATTGCCCCCACCCTCCTTGCCTTCCGCAAGAGTCTTAAGACTCATTTATACCATCAGGCTTGGCGTGATTAGATCTTACACACTGGCCGCCGAATCTCTGCATGGCTGTTATCTGAATGTGGATGATTGATTTCAATGTATCTGGGGATTTTAGATTGTTTGTTTAGTGTAATTAATTGGATTTATCTATTGCATTTTTTTGTTTTTATATGTTGTAAGCCGCCCCAACGGCAAACAAACAAACAAACAAACAAACAAAGTCAGTAAGTCAGTCCAGAAAGTCATAAAGGAAAGATAAGTACCTAGTCCTGAATTTTGCAGGAAGCTTATGGAGACTGGCAAAATGCCTGGAATCAGTCCACAAAACAGAAGCCAAAACATCAGTAGAGGTTTTTCAAATAAGAGGCACACAATTGAACAAACTATCAAACAAGTTGTTTCCTGCAGAGGTTTTTTCCCTCTTCAACATTCTTTAAGTAGGCTTGGGGGAGTGGCCAATTAGCCCCAAGCCTACTCCCGAGAAGACCTCCTCCTGAGTAGCCATCCTTCCTTTTGGCAGCTCTGCATGCTCGTGCATTAAGAAGAGGCTCCTCCTCTTCTGCCTCATCACTGTTGTGAGTTGCTGGAGGTTCCGAAGACCCTGGCTTAACCTCTGCTTCTGGCACCGAGCCCTTGCCAACCTCCTCTCTCTCCAACTCGGAAGCCAGCTGCACAGGTTGCTTGTGCATCACCTCATCAGTCTTGGATGGGATCCACTACCAGTTGCACGGGCTGCTGGCGGATCACAACGGGTCACAACAGTGACTTCATTTTTGTTCTTAAAAATTTATTCATAGGCAATTTGGCACTTTTCTTAGTAAGTACCTTATGAGGAATAATGGTACAACTTTTCTTATCATTAAATAAATGCAGGATTGTTCACATATGAATCACCAGTGACCCCTAATCTCCTAATTATTTGATATTTTTGTCCACATTCTGTCTCCTCAGTAAACCTGAAATACATATTGCTGTCTGTCTTTTGGGCATTCATTTTATTAAAGCTAGCTGTGAAATAAAGAAATTCTAATGACATTTTGAAGGGGTTGAAAGACTAGTTGTGAATATGAACAAACAGAAGTAGGATTCCCTGTTCAGATTACATCTTGATGGTAAAGGAGGCAGTCTCAACATCTCTCCATTCTTACTATGTTTGTTTACTGCCATTCTAGTCATATTCAGTTTGAATACTAATGCAGGATGGAATTATCTTTAATGAATTTGAGGAAATAATTTTAGTATGTTCCAGTATTCTGATTGCTAGATAAATCCTGCACAATTGTTTGGAGATGCTCTCAGTGTACATAAAAGGAAACATATATTTGTCAAGAATCATGAGATATGACACTTAATGGTTGTCATAGGGGTCAAATAAGCAATGAAGAAACAATATTAATAAAAATCTTAAATATACAAGCAACACCTTACAGTCATAAATTGGAGGATTGAGATGACATCTACCAGCTTCTTTAAAACTCTGGGATGTAATCTGTCAGGTCCTGGTGATTTATACTTACCAGGTGGAATATATTTGACACCAAACTGGTGTTCCCTTACTTTGGTAGGTGGGGCTATACAGTAGTTTCTTTTTGTTGAAGACCAATGCTAAGAATAAGTTAAGGAGCTCTGCTCTCTCTCTGCTGCTTGTTACTTCTTTGTCATCACTCTTTAGCAGATCTTGATATATTTTTCTTCTTATTTATATGTTCAAAGAATCATTTGGGGACCCAGGTTGTGGGGGCAACAGGCTGGCTCTGTTTAAAAGTCCTATTGCTAACATGTTGTAAGCTGCCCTGAGTCTAAGGAGAAGGGCAGCATAAAAATTGAATAAATAAAATAAATAAATAAATAAATAATTTAAAAAATATATCTTTGACTTCGGCGGCAAATCTTTATTCATTCTGAGCCTTTGCTTTCCTGACGTCCTGACAAGACTGCATATGTGGGAGCCTTGAAGAGCAAGTTCTCCTCTGTAGGTTTCTCACCCCCGTCTGGCTTCTGCTGCTTCTTTCGCTTTTACTTCCCTCCCACCCACCGCCCCTCCCCCACCCTTTCCACCCATCCTCTTCTCATCTTCCTTCTTTTCCGTTCATGAGCTGGTGCAGCAGGAGCGAGTGGGCTAAGTGCGTATATTGGAGGCATTGTGCGGATGTGGGCACATAGATAGCAACCCCATCCTTCCTCCTCCTCTCACTTGTCCCCCGCTTCCCAACTCTCGAAGGCTGCCTGGCTCAGATCTCTTCCCCCACCAGCCTGGGAAGGTCTGGCGCTGCCGTCTCGCCAGCTCCAGAATCCCCCCATAGCTCCCTTCTTCCCAGCGTTAAGACTTGGGATTTGTGCGGCTCAGCCTCTCTGCGCATCCAAGCCACCTTCAGCATCGGCTCTGGGCTTCTCTCGGCAGGTAAGGGCGGGTTCCACGGTTGTCGCTTGTTGCCGTTTAAAGCTTGCGCTTGCTCTCCGGTGGTCGTTGCTCGGGGTTGGTGCGTCAGAAATCATTTTCTTTCTCTTTCTTTTTGCTTGTTTCCAAGCTTTCCCGTTCCTCGCTATGGATAAACTGGCTGACGCAAACTCGCAGTTTGCTCTGGATCTTTTCCAAAAGTTGAGCGAAGCCCACCCTACCCGCAACGTTTTCTTCTCTCCGCTCAGTTTATCCTCCGCCCTGGCCATGGTCGTCTTAGGGGCCCGCGGTAACACAGCCTCGGAAATCTTGAAGGTCAGCAGATGTTGTTCTGACACGTCAGTATGGCTACTATGAGGAATTGTGGCTCTTTCATAAGGAGAGTTGCATTTTAAGTGCTGCATATTTGAAAGACTCCCTGTAGTTTAGAGATGAATCATCCTCTTAAAATGTATTAAGGATATAGCTGGATTTGGGACTTCCCGAAAGTTAGTAAGACACAGGATCAGTGATGTCACTTCTTTGGTGATTTACTAATGATCTGCTGAACAAACCATTTTCAAGAGAATAAGGGTGATAAATGATGAAGATAGAGAAGTGATAGAGATAGTTCCATTAAGGTATCATCAACTGGCAAGCTAATGATGGAGGGAGAGAGATAGAGAGACAGAGAGGAATGATGGAGAGGTTGGAGAGAGATGGTCGGTCGGTAGGTAGGTAGAATTTTCACAGGAAAATTCTAATTAAAAAACCTAAGATGGAACCCCAAGCAATAAATCTTACTTTAAGATCAGAGGTTTATTGTTTCTAATAATTTGGAACAAAAGACAGAAGCAAAAGAAATAATAGCAATAGTGCACTTACATTAACAAGCCAATGCAATGGGGTCCAGAGATATAGTGGTTCCTTCAAGGATTGCTATTAGCAAAGGATACTATTCTCAAGCCACATTTCTTTTTTTTTAAACTGACCTACACATTACATAGTTTTACTTACTTGTTTTTACTGACCGTCACTTTCTGTAAACACCCATGCATATTTGAAGCCCTCAGTCCCTTGTTACTTTCAGTTCCTCATTTCCTTCTGCCTCATTCTTCCTGCTCTAAATGTGTCCGTACAAGCACATACTTTGCAGAAAATGCAACACACCAGTCAGCACATTAGAAATACATCTGGTACATTTTGCAGTTATGTTAGTTTAAAACTTTGGTTCAGTGACGCCTACAAGCCCACTTCTAGGCCTTATTACTTGCAACCGTCCAATGGATACCTATATTTCTCTTCTCTCAGTAGTTAGGCAGGCAGGCAGGCAATTTACTATCAGTAAAGTCGGCCTATTGATCAGAGATTCTTGGAATTGTATTTTTAAGTGACAGGTTATACTCCGAGAAAGTTTGAAAACCCGTGGTTTAGATATTCCACATATAGTACAACCTGTATGGAAAAAGGGTGTAGGAATAAATTGATATACAAAAACATACAAAGAAGTAATGCTCTCTTTTTCCCGCTATTCTACAAGGAAATTCACCATAGACTCATGCCATTGTCTGCTATGCTGAAATTTTCAACCACACAATTACAGGTTGTGATAAATGAAGGCAATAGCTGTTTCCCCCAAAACTGTTTAGCCTCTATGGAGAATTAATATTTTGGTCTCCAAATGTGTGTGAGCCCCTCATACTAAATACACAAATAGGAAATAAAAGAAATAAACATTTCGACACACTCCATTGCATTCAAAGGAAACATTGTCTACCCTCTTGCTATGCTTTATTAAAAACCATTTGTTATAAAAATCAAACTAATATTCATCTTTTTCCTTATCTGTATCCGTTTCTTTTGTGCTGTAGTAGTCTACATGGATTCTGCAACTGATATCCTAAGGTAATTTTGAATAAAGTCACTTGTTTCATCACTTTCCTAAGACAGAATACAGTATATGGTAAACACATTCAATCTTTGGTAAATCCCTAATTTTCCCTTGTATATGTATAACCCATCACGTTAATCTTAGATACTCTATGCCCCTCTTTTAAAATGAAACTTAAACTTAAATTTGCAACAAATGGTCCATAGATACTTGTTTATCTATGCTTTCTTCCTGTGAATCTGTAGATTTCTGAAATGTCCCCATTATTCTTAGACAAATTTACTTTTTTAACTAACCAGTTATTATTGGTACTAAGTTAGGATTTATCTTTACAATACAGATTCTTCATTTTGATGATGTCGAAGACCTTCATCCAGTATTTCACACACTCAATGCTAAAATTAACCGGAGCAATGCACCTTATAGATTGAAACTTGCTAATAGATTGTATGGAGAAAAAACTTTCAACTTTCTATCTGTAAGTAGATTGCTAAATAAATAAACATCAATATTATTATTATTATTATTATTATTATTATTATTATCATCATCATCATCATCATTATTATTTAGATTTGTTTTCTCTGAAAACTCGAGGAGGCTCACAGAATAAATATAGAAACAAAATGTACAAAACAAATCTAATACATTAAATCTAATACATTAAAATACAGAAATTTTAATGCGCTAATTGAAAGGCCTACAGGAGTTATGATACCTGGGGTTCATCAGATCTTCCCCCCTGAACAATGAATGTTCTTAGAATGACTGTTGAATGAATGGTATTGATAGTTTTTTTTAATTTTAAAGATTGTTTTGTAATGTATTAATTGGTTGGTTATTACTGTTTCCTGTTTTTTCCTGTACATGCTGTGAGTCGCCCCGAGTCCTCGGAGAGGGGCGGCCTACAAATCCAATTAAAACTAAAACTAAAAAACTAAATTAAAAAACTACAGCTAAAAACCCTATATATTACTCAATCAGACAATCCAATCATACCATGCATCACATTTATTGGTCGGGGGGGGCAAGATCTAATTGCCCCAGTGTTGGCAACATAGGTGAGTCTTAAGACTCTTGTGGAAGGCTTTATAGGTCAGTTTCAAATTTTATTAGAGTATGACCAGTTGGTAACCTGTGGCTCTGGAGCCACTTGCGGCTCTTTGGGCCCCCTCTTGTGGCTCACTGTCCCATCAATGGCTGGCCTCGCCCTCCCTTCCCTCATCTGGCCTGAGAAGGTAAGGGCGATGGCATGAATGGAGAAGTGGCTGGGGCTGATTTTCTGATGCTGGTGAAGGCTTCCCTTCGGGCCATCCTCCTTTCCACCTTGGGACTCCCTGGCTGGCTGAGGCGGGGCCAGGAGGATGCGCATTCATGGGGAAACCCAGCAAAGATACGCTTGGAGGGTGGTTGGCTGCCACAAAGAGGCTTCCCCACTGCACATTCTATCACAGTTCCGAAATATGCAGTTTTTGAATCTCTATTTGATTGGAGATGATTTTTAAATATTATTTATTATTTATTATTTGTTATTTATTATTTAGTATTTAGTGTTTAGTGTTTAGTGTTTAGTGTTTAGTATTTAGTATTTAGTATTTAGTATTTAGTATTTAGTATTATTTATTTAGTATTATTTATTTATTTAGTATTACATTTATTTATTTATTTATTTATTTATTTATTTATTTATTTAATGTAAATGCTTCTCTTGTTATACATAATAATTCTGTTTATTTTGTAATTTTATAATTTACTTCATAATTTATTAATATATTTCTCATTTTACTAGGATTTCTTGACTGGCACCCAGAATTTGTATGGAGCGGAATTATCCACAGTAGATTTCTCAAATGCTCCACACGAGGCAAAAAAGGAAATTAACCAATGGGTTGAACAACAGACGGAAGGTGAGATTTTTTAAAATAACAATTAACAACTACAGTTTTATCTTTTCTTTGGTCTACCTCAGAGATGTCAATCTCATGTTATCATGGTGGAATCACGTGGCATATCTGGCCTTTTCCCCCCTTCGGTAAATCAGGTATGAGCGTGGCCAGCATTCCAAATAGCATCAAGAAATAAATCAGAGTCCAAGGCTTGGCCTTCTTCAAAGTTCCAATTTATTAACAGGGCCCTGTTAGCACAACTGGAGAAATCTGAATCTAAAGCTACGATGGCTTCTCCACCCAGGTTAAAGTTCATTTCCCCGCATCTCCTCCCACAAGGCCATCACATGAACCATACATCTTCTACCAGCATATCCGGCAACTCCCACAGCTTCTGGTCAGATGCTGAACAAAGGCTGACCTTGAGAACCTAAAAGGAATGTGTCATGGCATGCAGCCACCTCTCCCAAGTTCCCATACCAAGAAACATTCTAAAGCATTTACATGTGACAGGACAGAGGTTTCAATAAAATATGGCTTTGGCCTGATAACACCAGCCTTGTGGCAGTAGCACCAATGCCTATGTCCAATAGGACCCCGTGTGGCTGGCAGCCCACTTCTTCTCTTGCTAATGGCTGCAACACAGCAGGAGGCTGAGAAGGTGTTGTGGCCACAGGGCAAGGCAGGTGTTGGGGCATGGGTGGCCTGGCTTAGGGGGCCCTGAGGTAAACTTCATCCCTCCTGCATTGTAGCACTGGCAGTCTGCGGAGAGAGATGGCATACAAATGTAATCAATAATGATGATGATGATTATGATGATGATGATGATGATAATAATAATAATAATAATAATAATAATAATAATGCACAGCCCCAAGGAAATGTGCCTCTCTCTCTTGGTTTTTTTTTCAAAAAAGTTTTTAATGTTTTATTTTTACATATTTCATGTCATGAATGGTTTGTTTTCTGGGTTTCCATACATATCAATACAAATAATCATAACAATATTATCCTTAATAATTACAATTCATTTTCATTTCTAATTTTAACACATGATGTCTGTTATCGTTCAAGACAACGATGAAACCACATACAGACCGGAGGTTGAATTGTGGTCCATCCGGAACAATCTAGAACTGAACACACTCAAAACTGTAGGAATGGTCATAGATTTTAGGAGAAACCTTCCCATCCTACCATCTGTCACAATACTAAACAACAGTGTATCAACAGTAGATACCTTCAAATTTCTAGGTTCTTTCATATCTCAAGACCTAAAATGGTCACATAACATCAAAAACATAATAAAAAAGCACAAGAAAGAATGTTATTTCTGCGCCAACTCAGGAAGTTCAAACTACCTAAGGAGCTGCTGATACAGGTCTACAGAGGAATCATTGAGTCTGTCATCTGCATCTCTATAAGTGTCTAGTTTGGTTCTGCAACCCAGCAAGACCGACACAGAGTTCAGAGGATAATCAGAACTGCAGAAAAAACAATTGCTGCCAACCTGTCTTCCATTGAGAACCTGTATACTGCACGAGTCAAAAAGAGGGCGGGGAAAATATTTACTGACCACTCGCATCCTGGACACTCCTGCCCTCAGAACATCACTACAGACCACTGCACACCAAGACAATTGGACAGAAGATCAGTTTTGTCATGAATGCCATCACTATGCTAAACAAATAATTCCCTCAACACTGTCAAACTATTTACTAAGTCTGCACTACCATTATTACTAGTTTTTTCTCATCATTCCTATCACCCATTTCTTCCCACTTAGAACTGTATGACTGTAACTTATTGTTTGTATCCTTAAGATTTTTATTAATATTGATTGTTTCCTCTTTGCTTATTTGACCCCAATTCAATCATTAAGTGCTGTACCTCATGATTCTTGATAAATGTATCTTTTCTTTTATGTACCCTGAGAGCATATGCACCAAAGACAAATTCCTAGTGTGTGCAATCACACCTGGCCAATAAAGAATTCTATTCTATTCTATTCTATTCTATTCTACTCTACTCTACTCTACTCTACACTGCTCTGCTCTATTCTATTCTATTCTAGCATGATACACATTTGCATAGGTGTGGCTTGAAGATATTGTGGCTTGAAGGTTAGTTTGACTTGAAGTAGTTATTGTGTGATCTCTGGTTGTAGTGTATAGTATAGTAGAATCATCTAGTGAGATACCTACACTGTAAATATATAAAATAGTTTTGCTGAGAAGAAGTAAATATTTTCTTAAAGAACTTTCTGCTGTGTTTGTTTTCAATTATCTGCAAAGACTTTAGTTCCAGGCAGTGTTCTCTCTAAATTTTTTTTGGGGTGGGCGGAAAAGTATAGTGTCTGAGCGACAGTCCCTTCGGGACTGGGCGACACAGAAATAATAATAAAATTTCCCTCTCGGCTTCTGGGCAGGTTTGGAAAACTCTGAGTTGAAGATGATTTTTAAGTGAGCGATTGCTCACTGCTCAGCTTAGAGGGAACTATGGTTCCAGGTATCCGGGTCTGTGGCTGGCCTGTTTGGGTTGGGCATCTTCTGAACAATGTAACTCTAACAGGTTTGTCCCAGGAGGTTTCTAAGAAGAGACTAGACATTCAGTTGTCTTAAATGGTCTTTGTATGCGGTTCGACTAGAAGTCCTCCAGGGTCCCTCTTCCAGCTATTGCTTGCTTGCTTCCTTGATTGATTGATTGATTGATTGATTGATTGATTCTAGAGAAGTGGCATATTAAGTGCATGACAGAAATGGCCATAACAGCAGCTTTTGCTAATTCAGGATTTTTAAAAAAGAAAAGTATTTATAAGATAATTGCAGAGGGGAAATACATACTGCTCAAAAAAATAAAGGGAACACTCAAATAACACATCCTAGATCTGAATGAATGAAATATTCTCACTGAATACTTTGTTATGTATAAAGTTGAATATGCACAACAGCATGTGAAATTGATTGTCAATCAGTGTTGCTTCATAAGTGGACAGTTTGATTTCACAGACGTTTGATTTACTTGGAGTTATATTGTGCTGTTTAAATGTTCCCTTTATTTTTTTGAGCAGTGTATATTTAACAAGTGCATTTAGATTAGTCTAATTGATCTGATAATACTATTTAAGTGTCAGTTCTTGGAACACCTAATTAACAGTGAAATTTCTCCAAGGTAAAATCCCCGAGTTGTTATCTGAAGGGTCCATCAATGCAATGACTAAATTGGTTTTGGTGAATGCTATCTACTTTAAAGGCAACTGGGAGGAACCATTTGAAGAAGGAAATACTAAAGACAAGCCTTTTAGACTAAATAAGGTAAATGATTATATTTGTCTTTCTTCTGTAATAACAGCTTGTGGTTTACATAGGTGTAGCAATAGCTACTCTCATGAAGCATCATTAAGTTTTTATGATAGTATTGAACACATATTCCTAACTTATCTGTAGTAATGTTTTGGAGTCTTATATCAGTTCCTTTGAGCCTAATCACTAGTTACAAATCTCAACTTTCCCTTAAGTTCAACCTACCTCCATTCTGAAATGTTTTACTGAATTTAGTGGGTCATTTCTCTATTTAGTCTAATACATGAAATAAAACAATAAAACAATTTTTATTTATTTCGATACTATAGGTATGTTTTTGCCCTTGGTTTATTTTTTTCTGTTGGCTTAGATGTTCTATTTATCCTTACCTGGAAATGAATTTCATTTAGATTAACAGAGTTGTATTAATTCCAAAGAACAACTATGTATTTGTTCTGTCGGGCTCTCTGGTAGAATCCTCCCAAAAATTCACAGGTACAAATTTCAGACACACACACATTTGAAAATTCAAAACAATGTTCTTTATAATGAAAATCCACTTAAACCAAGCCCTCTTTTGGTATAGCAAAGAGCACTCCTCTCCAAACAAACTGGTAATTTGTACAAGTCCCTTATCAGTTCTGTGATACTTATCTTGCAACTGTGAGGCAATTTACAGTCCTTCTTCTTTCACAAAGTGACACACACTTTGCTCTGGTTTAGTTTCAAAGCAGGGAAAAATCAGCACACAAAAAGTCAAAGTCAGTAAAGCAGTCACGAAACACAAGGATCAGATAATCCTCCACAATGGCCAAACCCACAGGCTGCTATTTATACCAGCCTCACTAATTACCACAGCCCCACCCAACCACAGGTGGCCTCATTTTCTTTGATAATAATCTCTCAGTTGTTGTTGCCTATGCATCGCTCTCCGCATGCGTGGCTGTATCATTAACTCTTGTTCTGAATCCAAGGAGGAGCTAGATAATTGATCTCCTTCTGAGCTGTCTCCCACACTCTCCTCCTCCCTGTCACTCATGTCTTCTTGGTCAGAGGAGCCTTCATCATCAGATTCCACGGGGGGGGGGGGGGAAACAGGCCTGCAGCATGTGGATGTCTCCCCCACATCCACAGTCCTTTGGGTAGGAGCAGGGCCAGAGCTAACCACAACATATATTAATATAGTTTTGCAAAGATTCACTTCCCAGAACTAGTTCTATCAACTTCAGCATATATATCTAGAAGCCTTATGTCTTTGTTGTTTCATAAGCTCCTCACTTTAATATTCTTACAATAATCCAGACAGAACAGAAGAATGTAAAGATGATGTTTATGAAAGAGAGACTTCCTTTTCGTTATATCCCTGAATGCAAGTGTCGTGTGCTGGAGCTGCCATACAAGGAAGAGGATGTTAGCATGATAATCCTTTTGCCTGACAGCATTGAGGATAATTCCACAGGCCTGGAACAGGTGATTATGTTGTTTCTCTTGCTATGGCTGTAAAATCATTATCCTTAAAAATATTCCAAATATCTCATAAATACTTGGTAGGATCACCCAAACAAATTTGGGGCTTATGTGAGCTGTTAAGTGGCTCCACATACATCAGTGGGGTTCTGAAGAGAGTCCTGCCTTATTCTGGGGATCCCCAGTAAATATGTAAGAGTTTTCTTCCTATTTGTACCAGACATTATGAATCCTTAATCATCTTGGGTGAAAGAGTTGAAAACAGATTAGTTCTGAATAGGATTTAAATAGTATATTAAATAAATAATAATAATTATTAATAATAATAATAATAATAATTTATTAGATTTGTATGCCGCCCCTCTCCGAAGACTCGGGGCGGCTAACAACAATAATAAAAGACAATATAACAGTGAAACAAATCTAATATTAAAAGAAAAAGATATATAAAATCCCAACAATTAAAACCATGCAACACATACATACCAAACATAAAATATAAAAGCCTGGGGGGGGTGTCTCAGTTTCCCCATGCCTGGCGATATAGGTGGGTCTTGAGTAATTTGCGAAAGACAAGGAGGGTGGGGGCCGTTCAAATCTCTGGGGGGAGTTGATTCCAGAGGGACGGGGCCGCCACAGAGAAGGCTCTTCCCCTGGGGTCCGCCAAATGACATTGGTTGATGGGACCCGGAGAAGGCCAACTCTGTGGGACCTTATTGACCGCTGGGATTCATGCGGTAGAAGGCAGTTCTGGAGGTATTCTGGTCCACTGCCATGTAGGGCTTTAAAGGTCATTACCAACCCTTTGAATTGTGACCAGAAACTGATCGGCAGCCAGTGCAGGCCACGGAGTATTGTAGAAACGTGGGCAAATCTGGGAAGCCCCACGATAGCTCTCGCGGCTGCATTCTGCACGATCTGAAGTTTCCGAACACTTTTCAAAGATAGCCCCATGTAGAGAGCATTGCAGTAATCAAACCTCGAGGTGACGAGGGCCTGACAGCATGTGAGCAATGACTCCCTGTCCAAGTAGGGCCGCAACTGGTGCACCAGGCGAACCTGGGCAAATGCTGTAAAATAAATGCTTTTTATGTTACGTTTAGACAGGACAAACATGGTTTTGCTTGAAAATACTTTTTAAAAAAATCTATTGATTACTTCTAATTATGTTTATACTACATAAACTCTGCATTCATTTTATCCCATCTGAACATCTGTTAAAGTTGTAAATAGTTTAGCATGGGGCACAGGCCATCTTGGATTCAGTTATAGAAAGACCATGTCTGGGGTAGAGAAACGTGCTCTCCTTTCCAAATTCATTCATACTGAAGTGAGTGATGTCCTGTTTTTCAGCAACACTTTTCTCTGTGCTGAAATGGAAATATAGTGGCACAGTGATTCAAATAATTAGTTATCTTTCTTTGCCATTTTAGCTGGAGCAGCAGCTTACTTTGAAAAAACTGAAAGAATGGACCCACCACAATAATATGAATCCCTTCATGGACATCTATGTACATCTACCTAAATTTCAGCTGGAAGAACACTATGATCTTCAATCTTACTTTGAAGCATTGGGGGTAGTGGATGTTTTTGACAGTGACAAGGCTAATTTGTCAGGAATGTCAGGATCTCCGGATCTCCACGTGTCTAAAATTGTTCACCAGTCATTTCTGGAAGTAAATGAAGTGGGCACTGAAGCAGCAGCAGCTACTGCTGTTAAATGTGTTCCTTTATGTCTGCCCAGGAAAGAGAACTTCAATGCTGACCACCCTTTCCTATTTTTTATCCGTCATAATCCAACCAACACGATACTTTTCCTTGGTAGATTTACTTCTCCATAAAGAGTATCGTAAGTCATGAAACCAACTTCCAGCATAATAGCAAATACATATTTCTCTGCCTGCTTGGAGGAATTGCCATGAACAAGTTGGGTTCCTCCAGATGTTTTCCATTTTTGATTTTCTTGAAGTCCTCAATCTATTAATAGATTTTGTGTGACACTCTAAAGCAGGGCTGTAAAACATGCGCCCCCCAAGCAGGTTGAATTATGTGCTGGTTATTCCCTTGCCTGGTTTTATGAAGGGGAGAAAAATGATAAGTCACCAGCGTGCCCTCCGTCCCCTATCCTAATATTTCTTTTATTTTTACATGCATATGAATATTATTATATCTAATGTTTCTTCTTATATTTTTTCTTATTACTAATATGTATATGAATATTATTATATCTTTTAAAAAAAAATTATTAAAGTTTTCTTCAGACAAACAACACGAACAACATTCAACATTTAAAGGAGCTACATTTGCTCTGCTAGTCATAGAAGTCTAACTAATACAGAAAAGAAATCTAACTATAATCAAATCCATGCAGAAAAATAATTGACAACATTCCACATCAAAATTTTCATTTTAGTATTACAGTTACATTCAATTAAAATATCAATATAGCATTCTAGTTTTGTAATATTATTATATCTTTACATACCTCCAGTATGTACTTGACAAAACAAATAAATAAAATAAAATAAATAACGATGCCCTGATGATGCGAATTTGACACTCCTGCTCTAAAGAGTAGCCATCTCTAATTTAGGACATTCACCTGTGTTTGATTGCAGTTCCTTTAATTTCCAGCTAGCTAGGAATTCTAGGGATTGTAATTTCAGCTGTTTGGAAGCCACCAGGCAAGGGCAGCTACTGTGCATTATATTTGTAAAACGAGTAACACATGAATTATTGGAATAAAGTTGGTTTTCATTCAATATAATGTCTTTGGTCCATTGTCCTTGAAAATCATTGATTATATAGAAAGTTTATCTAGAAAGATTATCCAGAAATTGACTGTTCTGCCCCAGCTATGGACCAGGGAAAATGTAGCACCCATGTAGTTTGTTTAAATCTATATCTGATTGATTAACCACTACTAATAAACAGTAGTGTTCACACACAAATAAATCTTGAATCAGTCTTTTCCTGAAAAAACCAACTGTTTCTAGTCTGGACCCTCTGACATGCCTGTTGGATTTTGGCATTAACAGCTGACTTAAGTCCATAAAGATAAGAATCTTGTCCTGAATATTGCAGAAAGCTTATGGAGGTTGGCAAGATGCCTGGAATCAATCCATCAAACAGAAGCCAAAACATAAGCCAAGCAGAGGTTTTTCAAACAAGAGGCCCACGATGGAACAAATTATCAAATGAGTTGTTTCCTGCAGAGATTTTTTACATCTTCAACATTCCTTACGTAAGTTTGGGGGAGTGCCCAATTAGCCCCAAGCCTACTCCTGAGGAGACCTCCTCCTGAGTAGCCATCCTTCCTTTCGGCAGCTCTGCATGCTTGGGTATTAAGAAGAAGCTCCTCCTCTTCTGCCTCATCACTGTTGTGAGGGGCTGGAGGTTCTGAAGACCCTGGCTCAATGTCTGCCTTTGGCACCGAGCCCTTGGCAGCCTCCTCACTGTCCGACTTGGGTGCCAGCTGCACAGGCTGCTTGTGCATCACCTCATCAGCCTCGTCTTGAATGGGATCCGCTACCAGATGCACGGGCTGCTGGTGGGTCACAACAGTGACTTCATTTTTGTTCTTAAAAATGCAAAGCAATTTGGCATTTGTCTTAGTAAGTACCTTATGTGGAATTATGGTACAAGTTTTCTTATCCTGCAATAAATGCAGAATTGTTCACATACAAATTGCCAGTGGTCCTCCATTATTTCACAACACTTCTAATTATTTGATATTTTCTATCCACATTCTCCCTCCTCAGTAAATCTGACATACATAATGCTACCCATCTTTCAGGCATTGATTTTATTAAAGGTAGGTGTGAAATAAAGAAATTCTGATGACATTTGGAATGGGTTGAATGACTAGCTATAAATATGAGCAAACCAAAGGATGAATCCTTGTTCATATTACATCTTGATGGTAAAGGAGGGAGTCTCATCATCTCTCCATCCTTACTATGTTTGTTTACTGCCATTCTAGTCGTATTCAATTTTAATACTAATACAGGATAGAATTATTTTTAATGAATTTGAGGAAATAATTTTAGTACAAGGTTCCAGTGTTCTGATTGCTAGATAAATTCTGCACAATTGCTTGGAGATGTATGGGAATTTGGAATGGAGAGTAGAAGTCACTAAGCATGAATCAAGGTTTTACAACATAGACGTATCTGCCCTGTATACTTTTCCATCTGATGATAATTGTTGCTGTACAGTCAATTCAGCTTGCCTTATTGTTTATCATTTTTATGATGTCATGGCTAGCCATGGATATTTCTGCTGAGCTTATAAATAACAAGTGTAAACACTGTTGGAATGAATACACATAACACATTTTGGTGGTTATACATAAGAATGCAGTTGAAAAATATGAATCCTATCTTGGAACTTAAATGTATGGATCATTTAATGAAGCAATCTTCTGGGAGTTGAAGGCCACAAGTCATAGAAGAGCCAACTTTGCCTACCCCTGATCTAGGATATTTGCTATTCCTGTCAGTTTAGTATCATCTGCAAATTTGATAAGATCCCATTCTATTTCTCATCTAAGTCATTTATGAAGATATCAAAGAGTACTGGTCCTACGACGGAACCTTGAAGTACCCTGCTGCTTACTTCCCTCATGTTGACATAGTACCTGCTGTTCAGGACTTGTTGAGTATGGTTTGTCAGCCAGTTACAAATTCATCTGATAGTGTTGCTATCTGTCCCACTTTTTTTTAGCTTACCAAGAAGTAGTTTGTGTCCAATGCCCTGGCTGAAGTCTAAGTATTTTATCCCCACAGCATTTTGCTGGTTTACTAATTTAAAGAATGAAATAAGATTGCTTTGGCATGATCTGTTTTTAACAAACCTGCTGACTTCTAATTGTTACTTTACTCAATTCTAGTTGTTCGCAGATTTGTTTTTTGATTATTTTTTTCCAGTATCTTCCCAGATATTGGTATTAGGGTGATTGGTTTGTAGTTTCCTGTGTCTGTGGGAACCAGATCAGCTCTTTTCCACTCCTCTGGTAGTTCCTTGGTGCTCCAGGATTTTTGAAATATGTGATAGAATGCTTCTGAGATGACATCTGCCATCTCCTTTAAAACTCTGGAATGTAATCTGTCAGGTCCTGGTGATTTATATACAACAGGTGAATGTATTTACCTACAGAATATATTAACCTATGGTTACCTACAGGACCTTCTGCCTCATGCACCCCAGTGACCGGTTAGGTCCCACAGAGTTGGCCTTCTCCAGGTCCCTTCGGCCAGACAATGTCGTCTGCTGGGGCCTAGGAGAAGAGCCTTCTCTGTGGCAGCCCCAGCCCTCTGGAACAAACTCCCACCAGAGATACATACCGTCGTCTCCATCCTGTAAAGCTCTGAAGACCTACCTCTACCAGCGGGCATGGGGGCTGTGAGAGACTAGATTGTCTCTGGCCAATATTGTGAATGATTGGACTGAATGAATGGAAATGACTGCATATGGGAAATCTTTATAATTTTATTAATAATACTTTTTAAAACAATAATTAGATTTCTTTTTACATATTGTTTTCATTATGTTGTACACTGTCCTAAGTTGCCTCGATAAAGGTGGCAAAGAAGTCTAATAAATAAATAAATAATAAATATTTGATATCAGACAGGTGTTCTCTTATTTTTTTTCTTACTTTGGTAGTTGGCCCTATAGTTTCTTTTTGTTGAAGACCAAAAACTTTAACCTTAGACTGCCTGCAGTTGACCTGTCACCATTTCTAAGAGAAGGGAAATGCATTAGCGCACTATTGTACCTACAGTCCCTGTCTTACTGTCCTATTTTATCATTACTTTTTACTTATGTTTATACAAACTATTACTATCCTACATAAGTTTGACAAACAAACAAACAAATAAACGCAAAGAATAAGTTAAGAAGCTCTGCTTTCTCTCAGCTGCCTTTTACTACTTTGTCTTCTCTCTTTAGCAGATCTTGATATATTTTTCTTGTTATTTCTATGTTCAAAGAATTATTATTATTATTACTATTACTACTACTATTATTATTATTGTTATTATTATTATTAATATTATTATAATAATAATATCGGGTGCAAATATATATCGGTGCAAATCTTTATTCTTTCTGAGCCTGTGCTTTCCTGACTTCCTGATAAGACTACATAAATGTATATGGGAGCCATAGTTCCCTCTAAGCTGAGCAGTGAGCAATCGCTCACTTAAAAATCATCATCAACTCAGAGTTTTCCAAACCTGCCCAGAAGCCGAGAGGGAAAGAGTGAGAGGGAAGGAGAGAGAGAGGAAGAGAGGAAGAGAGAGAAACAGATAGAAAAAAGAGAGGAAGGAAAAGAGAAAGAAAAAGAATGGGAGTAAGGAAGAGAGAAAGAAAATCAAAATCTAGCTCAACTATTTAAGTGGCATTTTGAAACTAGCTCAACTATTTAAGTGGCATTTTGATATTGATAGAGTTGCCCTATTATGAGCTCACTGTTATAGACACACAGTACAGTATTTTATTTTGAAATTCTCTGAGGCAAAACAGGGTGGGTTTTTTGTTTGTTTGTGCCGCTCAGACACTATACTTTTCCGCCCACCCACCCCCAAAAATTAGAGGGAACACTGATGGGAGTCTTTAAGAGCAAGTTCTCCTCTGTAGGTTCCTCACCCCCGTATGGCTTCTGCTGCTTCTTCAAGTTTTACTTCCCTCCCACCACCGCCCCTTCCCCGCCCCCCTTTCCACCCATCCTCTTCCCCTCTCCCTTCCTTTCCGTTCCGCGAGCTTGTGCAGTTTGGGCGGGTACGTATATTGGAGGCATTGTGCGGATGTGGGCACATAGATAGCAACCCCATCCTTCCTTCTCCTCTCACTTGTACTCCGCCTCCCAACTCTCGAAGGCTGCCTGGTTCAGATTTCTTCCCCCCACCAGCCTGGGAAGGTCTGAGTCTCAGGGCGCTGCCGTCTCGTGGGCTCCAGAGTCCCCCCAGCGCTCCCTTCCTCCCAGCGTTAAGACTTGGGATTTGTGCGGCTCAGCCTCTCTGCGCATCCAAGCCACCTTCAGCATCGGTTCTGGGCTTCTCTCGGCAGGTAAGGGCGGGTCCCACGGCTGTCACTTGTTGCCGTTTAACGCTTGCGCTTGCTTTTCGGTGGTCGTTGCTCGGCGTTGGTGCTATGATTTTAAAGGGGCGTCAGGAATAACTTTCTTTCTCTTTCGTTTTACTTGTTTCCAAGCTTTCCCGTTCCTCGCTATGGATAAACTGGCTGACGCAAACTCGCAGTTTGCTCTGGATCTTTTCCAAAAATTGAGTGAAGGAAACCAAACCGGCAACGTTTTCTTTTCTCCGCTCAGTTTATCCTCCGCCCTGGCCATGGTCGTCTTAGGGGCCCGCGGTAACACAGCCTCGGAACTCTTGAAGGTCAGCAGATGTTGTTCTGACATGTCAGTATGGCTGCTATGAGGAATTGTGTCTCTTTTGTAAGGAGAGTTGTATTTTAAGTGCTGCATATTTGAAAGACTCCCTCTAGTTTAGAGATGAATCATCCCCTTAAAATGTATTAAGGATATAGCTTCCCAAAAGTTAGTAAGACACAGAATCAGTGATGTCACTTCTTTTGTGATTTACTCCAGTGATTTACTAATGATCTTACTTTAAAAAAAAATTTTTTTATTAATTTTTAACAAGTTTAATATACACACAACATAAAACAGTGTATAGTGAAATGTGCCCACCACCCAGACACACACACATACCCGACCACCAAATTGGGGGTGTTTCTTATATCATCCACTTGACCCAAGAGCAATACTGTATATCTATTTACATATTGTAGAGTGATTCCAATTTATTTCTTGTAGCTTGGTCTCGGATTCTGCTCATCATATATCGTCTTACCTTGTCCCACCGCCCCATCAGTTGTCCCAATTCAGTTTCATTATCCGAATTTATCCTTTTATCCATAATTTCAAATTGAATATGGTCCACCGTGTACCTATACCAATTTTGCATTGTCCATTTTGTCGCATCCTCCCAACCCAAAACTATTACTGCCTGAGCGCTTTCTATTGCTGCTTGCTTTATTTCTCTAAATTCTCCCATCACATTGCTTTTAACTAGTACTGCCATTTCCTTAGTGATTGTCCATTGTATATTTAGCATTCTATTGATATCCTCTTTCACTTTTTGCCCAAATTCCTGCACTATCGGGCATTCCCAAAACATATGCATAAACACTCCTTTATCTTGACACCCATGCCAACAATTACCCCTGACATTCTGCTGAAAGTGTGCGAGTTGAACGGGAGTAAAATACCACTTATGTAATATTTTCCTTCTCATTTCCCTGATTCTTGTATTTTTAATTTTTCTTATATTTTCTACTATATTTTCCATCTCTTGTACCTCTACTTGTATCTCATTTTGCCACCATTTAGTCAATCCTTCAATAGTGTCCCCGTCTGGCTGCACTAGCAATTTATATATATATTGGTAACTAATGATCTTACTTTAAAATCAGAGGTTTATTGTTTCTAATAATTTGGAACAAAAGACAGATGCAAAAGAGATAATAGCAATAGTGCATTTACATAAACAAGCCATTGCAATAGGTCCCAGAGATATAGCAGTTCCTTCTTTGAGTACCATTTGTTGGGCGTCAAGGGAAAGGGAGGGTTCTGCCTTCTCTTTCTGGTCAACATCCCCATGTACAATTGGTGGGCCACTGTGTGACACAGAATGCTGGACTCGATGGGCTTTGGCCTGATTCAGCATGGCTCTTCTTATGTTCTTATGTTCAAGAATTGCTATTAGGCATTCTCATCCCAATATGCCTTCTTTTTTTTTAACTGACATATGTATTCCATAGTTTTATTCATTGTTTTTACTTTCTTACTGTCACTTTTCTGTAAACACCCATGCATATTTGAAGCTCTCAGTCACTTGTTACTTTCAGTTCCTCATTTCCTTCTGCCTCATTCTTCCTGCTCTAAATGTATCCGTACAAGCACATACTTTGCAAAAAATGCAGCACATAAATAGCACACTAGAAATATATCTGGCACATTTTGCAGTTATGTTAGTTTAAAACTTTACTATCACTAAAGTTGGCCTATTAATCAGAGATTCTTGGAATTGTATTTTTTAACTTACAGGTTACACTCTGAAAAAGTTTGAAAACCATGGTTTAGATTTTCCACATATAGTACAACCTGTATGGAATAAGGACGTAGGAACAAATTGATATACAAAAACATACAAAGAAGTAATGCTCTTTTTTCCGCTATTACACAAGGAAATTCAACATATAGACTCATGCCATTGTTTGCTATGCTGAAATTTTCAACCACACAATTACAGTAATAGATTGTGATAAATAAAAGCAATAGCTATTTCCCCAAAACTGTTTAGCCTCTATGGAGAATTAATATTTTGGTCTCCAAATGACAGTGTCAGCCCCTCATACTAAACACACAAATAGAGAATAAAAGAAATAAACATTTTGATGTTCTCCATTGCATTCAAAGGAAACATTGTCTACCCTCTTGCTATGCTTTATTAAAAAATCATTTGTTATAAAAAATCAGACTAATATTCATCTTTTTCCTTATCTGTATCTGTTTCTTTTGTGCTGTAGTCTACATGGATTCTGCAACTGATATCCTAAGGTAATTTTGAATAGTCACCTGTTTCATTGCTTTCCTAAGACAGAATATATGGTAAACACATTCAATCTTTGGTAAATTCCTAATTTTTCCATGTATATGTATAACCCATCATATTAATCTTAGATACTCTATGCCCCACTTTTAAAATGAAACCTACGTTTGCAGAAAATGGTCCATTGTAGTACTTGTTTATCTATGCTTTCTTCCTGTGTGTCTGTAGATTTCTGAAATGTCCCCATTGTTCTTAGACAAAATTATTTTTTAACTAACCAGTTTATTATTGGTACTAATTTCAGACTTATCTTTACAATGCAGACTCTTCATTTTGATGATGTCGAAGACCTTCATCCAGCATTTCACACACTCAATGCTAAAATTAACCAGAGCAATGCACCTTATAGATTGAAACTAGCTAACAGATTGTATGGAGAAAAAAGTTGCAACTTTCTGTCTGTAAGTAGATTGCTAAATAAATAAACAAACATCAATATGGGTCATTGGAATGGCTTGCGGCTCTTTGCGCCCCTTGCTATAGCTCTCATCCCCTCCCGGTGAAGGCTTCCCTTCGGGCGATCCTCCTTCCCGCCTTGCGACTCCATGGCTGGCTGAGGCGGGGCCAGATGGAAGTGCATTCACGGGGAGACCCAGCAAAGATGCGCTCAGTGGGTGGGTGGCGGCTCACATAAGGAGGCTTCCCTCCTGCCCCCATGGCTTCTGCAGGTGCTCATTCCATCACAGTTTTGAAATATGCAGTTTTACAGGTTCATTGAATCTCTGTTTGATTGGAGATGATTTTTAAAAATTGTATATTTATAGTTATAGTTATAGTTATATTTAAAGTTATATTTAAAGTTATATCTATATCTATATTTATATTTACAGTATTAGATTTGTGTGCCGCCCCTCTCCATAGACTCGGGGTGGCTTACAGCAATGATAAAAATAATATGTAATGATAAATCTAATGGTTAGAATCTAAAATAACAATAATACATTTAAAAAGTCTAAAAAACAAGTAACCCCAATATATATAAGGGGAAAAAACCATACATACAGTCATATCATACACATATTTATATTTATATTTATATTTATATTTATATTTATATTTATATTTATATTTATATTTATATTTATATTTATATTTATATTTATATTTATATTTATATTTATATTTATATTTATATTTATATTTATATTTATATTTATATTTATATTTATATTTATATTTATATTTATATTTATATTTATATTTATATTTATATTTAATCTATTATGTTTATTTATTTAATGTAAATGCTTTCCTTATTATCCATAATAATTCTGTTTATAATTTTATAATTTATTTTATAATTTATAAATGTTATGTGTTTCGTTTTACTAGGATTTCTTGACTAGCACCCAGAATTTGTATGGAGCGGAATTATCCACAGTAGATTTCTCAATTGCTCCATATGAGGCAAAAAAGGAAATTAACCAATGGGTTAAACAACAGACGGAAGGTGAGATTTTTTACAAAAATTAACAACTACAGTTTTATCTTTTCTTTGCTCTAGACCAGGACTTTAGTTCCTGGTATCCTGGTGAGTGGCTGGCCTGTTTGGCTTGGGCCGCTTCTGAACAATGCAACTCCAATAATTTCACCACAGGAGGTTTTTAAGAAGAGACTAGACATTCAGTTGTCTGAAATGATCTCCTGCTTGAACGTGGTTACATAGAAGATCTTGGGGATCCCACTCTCAGCTATTGCTTGTTTGCTTCCTTGATTGATTGATTCTAGAGAGGTGGCACATTAAGCACATGACAGAAATGGCCAGTCAGTGCCATAACAGCAGCTTTCACTAATTCAGGATTTTTTTTAGAATGAAAAATATTTATAAGATAATTGCAGAGGGGAAATATATAGTTAACAAGTGCATTTAGATTAGTCTCATTGATCTGATAATACTATTTAAATCTCAGTTCTTGGCGCACCTAATTAACAGTGAAATTTCTCCATCAAGGTAAAATCCCTGAGTTGTTATCTGAAGGATCCATCGATGAATTGACTAAATTGGTGTTGGTGAATGCTGTCTATTTTAAAGGCAACTGGGCAGAGCCATTTAAAGAAAAAGATACTAAAGACAAGCCTTTTAGACTAAATAAGGTAAATGATTACATTTGTCTCCCTTCTGTAATAAAAAGCTTGTTGTTTAGGTAGCTACTCTCATGAAGCATCATCAAGTTTTTATGATAGCATTGATCACATATTCCTAACTTATCTGTAGTAATGTTTCCCAAGCCTTACATCCGTTCCTTTGAGCCTAATTACTACTTACAAAATCTCAACTTTCCCATAAGTTGAACCTAATTCCATTCTGAAATGTTTTACTGAATTTAGTGGGTCATTTGTCTATTTGCTCTAGTACATGAAGGAAAAAAATAAAGCAGTTTTTATTTATTTTTATACTATAGGTAAGTTTTTTCTCTTGGTTTATTTTTTATGTTGGCTTGGGTGTTCTATTTATCCTTACCTGGAAATGAATTTCATTTAGCTTAATAGAGTTGTATTATTCCAAAAACAACTAAATTAATATAGTTTTGCAAAGATTCCCTTCCCAGAACTATTTCTATCAACTTCAGCATATCCATACAGAAGCTTTATTTCTTAGTTGTTTGATAAGTTCCTCACTGTAATATTTTTAAATTAATCCAGACAGAAAAGAAGAATGTGAAGATGATGTTTATGAAAAAGAGACTTCCTTTTTGTTATATCCCTGAATGCAAGTGTCGTGTGCTGGAGCTGCCATACAAGGGGAAGGATGTTAGC